>NC_081552.1:235850353-236036673 GCF_963082655.1 Stomoxys calcitrans | reverse complement strand
CTCCCAAAATAACTGATGAATTTTATGGAAATCGGTTCAGATTTAGATATAGCTCCCATATATATGTTCCTCTGATTTGCAGTAATAATGCAATATAATGGTCTTTTGTTAACCGATTTTCTCCAAATTTGGCAGGAAGGATTTTCTTGTGACTCTCGATATCACTGGTGAATTTCATGGAAATCGGTTCAGATTTAAATATAGTTCTCATATGTATATATCGCCCAATTTTCACTCCTAGAGTCACAGCAAGCGCATTTATTGATCCACCTTGCCAAAATTTTGCAAAACACTTTCCTCGACGACTGCCACAATACACATAGAGTTTGGTCAAAATCAGTTCAGATTTAGATATAGCTCTCATACATATATTCGTCCGATTTGCGGTTATATTGCAATAAAAAGGTCTTTTGTTAACCAATTCTCTCGAAATTTGACAGGAAGGATTTTCTTATGACTCTCGATATCAGTGGTGAATTTCATGGAAATCGGTTCAGATTTAAATATAGTTCTCATATGTATATATCACCCAATTTTCACTCCTAGAGTCACAGCAAGCGCATTTATTGACCAATCTTGCCAACATTTTGCAAAACGGTGTTTGCTCGAAATCGGCTCAGATTAAGATATAGCTCTCATATATATGTTTGTCCGATTTTGAGAAATATTGCAAAAAAGTGATCATTTATTATCCGATTCTGTGGAAATTTTGCAGGAAGGACTCTCAGACTCTCAATATTACTGGTGAATTTAATAGAAATCGGCCCAGATTTAGATATAGCTGTCATATATGTATATCGCCAGATTTTCACCCCAAGAGCCACTGCAAGCGCATTGTATGACCAATCTTGCCAAAATTTTGGACAACGCTTTCCTCGACGACTACCACATTATCTGAGAAGTTTGCTCGGAATCGGTCCAGAACTAGATGTAGCTCCCATATATACGTTAGTCAGATTTTGGGTTATTTGCCATAATTTTGTCTTTCGTCAACCGTAGTTTTTATAGTTTAAACATATTTGCTAGCCGAGGTCCATCCAAATTGGTTCAGAATTGGATATAGGTCCCACATTTTACATATAGGGTAGGTGTAGGGTATTATACAGTCGGCACCGCCCGACTTTTGCCCTTCCTTACTGGTTTTTAAGTACGACTGTGTGATTGAATTCTTCTCCTTATATGTTTTACTAGCTGGGCCCGCTCCGGAACAAATGGAAAAAAATTTTCTTCGGAATATTTATTTTCGACAATTAAAGATCTTTTAGTGAAATACCATGCAAACTTGACTAACAGTTTAACAATATAAGTGCCTTTATCTGAACCCTATATGATCTTTATTGGCCTACGAATTTAAGTTTGGATGTAAGGTGTACTCCATTCTTAAAATACTTTATTTCAGCCCGATATTCTCATGATGTCTGATTTGGAGTGTTTTCGGGGGTGAGGTGGACCCCCCGACACTTGGCCCTGAAAAAGTATCAGCATCGTGCTCTTCTCTCAAATACCATTTATTTAAACCCCATATTGCTATTGGTTTTGAGGGGAGTTTATACGATGAGGCGCCCCCCAAACACATGGCCCGAAAATTGGTTATCAAATTCGTTTTCTAATCTCAAATACCATTCATTTGAGCAATATATTGGCATGGTCGAAAAATGTTTACCCTTTGGTGGGTGTTTTGGGGAAGGGGTGATACCTTAACTACATGATCCCGCAAGTGGGTATCAATTCTTGCTCTACCCCCAATTCCTTTCATTTACGCCCCACATTGACATGGTCGGTAAATATGCCCGATTTAGGGGCCATGAAAATATATCAACAACGTGCTCTATTATCATATATTTGCACCTCATATTGCCATTGGCCTCAAAATTGGATATCATATTCGTTTTCTAATCTCAAATACCGTTCGCTTAAACCCCTTATTGAAAAAGCCAGCAAATATGTCCGGTTTGGGGTATGGATCCTAAAATCTATGATTATCGAGCTCCACAGTCTTGAAGGCCAAAATTGTCTTGGTGAGCATCCCCTAGACAGTTGGTTCCGAATGTTGATGTCAGATTCATGGTCTACTCCCAAATACCCTTCATTTGAGCTCCATTTTTCCATAGTCGGCAAACATGTCCGTTTTGGGGGATGGGAAGGCCACTCAGTGGCATGGCTTTAAAAATATATATCGGATTCGTGTTCTACTCTAAAATATCTCTTATTTGAGTCTCATATTGCATTGGTCAGCAAATATATCCTATTTGGGTGGTGTAATGGGGGGGGGGGGGGTGGTGTCCCCATAGATATTTTTATGAACATCGATATCAGATTCGCACTTTACTTCCAAAGACCTTTCAGTTGAGCCCCATATTGCTATGGCCGTGACTTAGTCTTCTTTGGGGGATATTCTCGGCAATGGGTGGCTCTCAAAACACTTGGTCCCAAATCTGGATATCAGATTCGTATTCTATTATTTAAGCCCCCTATTGCCATGGCAGTAAATAAGTCCCTTTGGGGGGTTATTTTGAGGAAGGGGTGGACCCCCAGAAACTTAGTCCCAAATTTGGTTATTAGATTCGTATTTTGCTCGCAAATACCTTTCATTGGAGTCCCATATTGCCATGGTGGGTTAAAATGCCCGATTTAAGGGTGTCTTGGGGCTTGGGGTGGTCCTAGCACTTGGTCCGACAAATGGATATCAGTTACGTTCTCTTATCCTAAATATCTTTCATTTAAGTCCCATATTGTCGTGATTGGGGTATATATATATTTGGTAGGTTTTTGGGGTGGGGCGCACCCCCCCCCCCCCCCTATGTACCCATCCAAAATTTGGAAACTAAATTTTTGTTTGAAGGTTACTATAAGAGAGCACACACAATTTTGCTTAAATCGTACCACCCATATCCAAGATCTGGAGTTTCTGAAAATTAAGGTAAGGGGGAGGGTCCGCTCCCCCTTCAGATATGAAAAAATGTAGTACCCTATTTTCACCGCGGGATCATTATGCATCATCCTTGAAAATTTCAAGGAAATCATTTCAGTCATTTCTAAGTCTATAAGGAACACACAAACGAACAAACAAACACAGTTGTTGAGAGTCATAACAGAACACTAAATGCAAAATTTGAGCCAAATCGGATAACAATCGCGGCTTGTAATAGCTCAAGAAATCAAATCAGGAGATCGGATAATATGGAGCTGTATCAGGTTCTTGAGCAATTTGAACTGTACTTCGCACAGTCGTTGAAGGTCATAACGGAACAACATGTGCAAAATTTCAGCCAACTAGGACAAAAAGTTACGTCTTCCAGGGGCTCAAGAAGTCAAATCGGGATCGATTTATATGGGAGCTATATCAGGTTCTTGACCAATTTGAACCGTACTTCACACAGTCGTTGAAAGTCATAACAGAACATCATGTGCAAATTTTCAGCCAAATCGGACAAAATTTGTGGCTTCCAGGGGCTCCAGAAGTCAAACCAGGAGATCGGTATATGTGGAAGCTATATCTAAATCTGAACCGATATGGTCCATAGGCAATCCCCAACAACATACATCAATATTTAGTATCTGTGCAAAATTTCAAGCGGCTATCTTTACGAGTTCGACCGCTATCGTGATTTCGAAAGACGGATGGACGGACGGACGGACGGACATGGCTAGTTCAACTGAGAATGTCGAGACGATCGAGACGATATATAAACTATATGGGATAGCAGATCAATATTTCGAGGTGTAACAAACGGATTGACTAGGTTAATATACCCCCATCCTATGGTGATGGGTATCATTGAGCTTAAACTTGAAACGGACAACACTCATTGACATGTTAGAAGTTTGCCCCTGTTCCTTAATAAAATGTTCATGAGCAAATTTGCATTGGCATATCTAATTACGCCTCGGCTATTATTACCAGCATCCCTTATCTATTTTTCTCTCATTTTCTTCTATGCCATTGGCCTCATAGTTGCGCCTTGATCCAACCAATGATTTTGCGCTTTTTATAGGTAAGTGTTACAATTGCAAATAGGATTTGTTATTTGCTGACGTCGGCAACTAGGACAGAGAAAGAGAGAAACATAAAGATTTAAAAATTTATATGAATTCTGGAAACTTCTAACATTGGGCCAGGCCGAACATAAGATGAATAAACCTTCCTTCATGGATACCATTTGTCAAGTTCTGTGCACGATTTCAACATAGTTTCACTGAATAGTTTAAAGTGAAAATTGGAATTTTTTGACGGAGTCACGAATTAAGGCCCATTTCCCTTTAGGACGCATAGTTTAGGAGATACAGCCATTTTCAAGTTTTCAAGTGAATTTCGATGAAATTTTGAATTTTTTGGTGGAGTCACTAATTAAGGCCCATTTCCCTCAAGGACGCATAGTTTAGGAGATACAGCCTTTTTTAGGTTTTCAAGTGAATTTCGATGAAATTTTGGTGGAGTCACGAATTGAGACCCATTTCCCTCTAGGACGCATAGTTTAGAAGATACAGCCATTTTAAAATTTTCAAGTGAATTTCGATGAAATTTTGAATTTTTTGATGGCGTCACGAGGCGGCAACTCATTGACTTGGCCTTAAAAGTATGTATCATATTCGTGATCTACTCTAAAATACCTCTTATTTGAGCCCCATATTGCAATGGTCAGAAAATACTTCCTACATAAGTGGTGTTATGGGGGTGGGATGGCACCATAGACACTTTCCCGAACATTGATATCAAATTCGAGCTATACTCCCCAAGACCTTTCATTTAAGCCGCATATTGCAATGGTCGTAAATTTGTCCTTTATGGGGAGGGGCGGCCTCCCAGAAACTTGGTCCAACATTTGGATATCAGATTCGTATTCTACACTCAAATAGGTTTTATTTTAGCCCCATATTGCCATGGTCGGTAAATATGTCATGTTTTGGGTGTGCTTTGGGAAGCGGTAGACCCCAGAAACTTGGTTTCACATTTGGATGTCAAATTCGTATTCTACTCGCAAATACCTTTCATTTGAGTCCCATATTGCCATGGTGGGTAAATATGTCCGATTTAAGGGTGTTTAGGGGGATGGGGTGGTCCCCCTAGCACTTGGTCCGACAATTGGATATCAGATACGTTTCCTTATCCTAAATACCTGCCATTTGAGTCCCATATTGTCGTGATTGGTCTATATATATTTATATCTATATATTGAAGGTTTTTGGGGGTGGGACGCTCCCCCTAGGTACCCCATCCGAAACTAGCATACCAGGTTTTGATTACTATAAAAGAGCACGCAAAATTTCGCTTAAATCGCACCACCCATCTCCGAGATCTGGCGTTTCTGAAAATTAGGGTAGGGGGAGGGTCCGCCCCCCTTCAGATATCAAAATATGTAGTACCCTATTTTCACCGCGGGATCATTATGCATCATCCTTGAAAATTTCAAGGAAATTATTTCAGCCATTTCTAAGTCTGTAAGGAACACACAAACGAACAAACACAAATTGATTTTTATATATAAGAAGAAGATAACGCCCCTGAAGTGTTGAGGTTAGCATGTCCGGGTAACCGAACAGCAGTGGTTTTCCCCTCCTAATGCTGGCAGCATTTGTGAAGTACTATGACATGTGTAGAAGCCAAACTTCTCAACAAGAAGGTGTCACACTGTGGTAAGCCATTCGAACTAAGCTATAACAAGTAAGGGCGTGCTAATTTCGGCCTGGCCGAATCTTATATACCCTCCACCATGGATTCTGCTACAATATGGGAGCTATATCTGGTTATAGACCGATGTGAACCGCACTTGACACAGTTGTTGAGAGTCATAACAGAACACTACATGCTAAATTTGAGCCAAATCGAACAAAAATTTCGGCTTTCAGGGGCTCAAGAAGTGAAATCGGGAGATCGGTTAATATGGGAGCTGTATCAGGTTATGGACCGATTTGAATCGTACTTAGCACAGTTGTTGAAGGTTAAAACGGAACATCATGTGCAAACTTTCAACCAAATCGGATTTGCGGCTTCTAGGGGTTTAAGAAGTCAATTCGGGAGATCGGTTTGTATGGGAGCTATATATAAATCTGAACCGATATGGTCCATAGGCAATCCCCAATGACCTACATCAATTAGAAGTATATTTGCAAAATGTCAAGCGGCTAGCTTCATGAGATCGACCGCTATCATGATTTCGACATACGGATGGACGGACGGACGGACGGACATGGCTAGTTTAAGGGGGAGGGTCCGCCCCTATAACTTTCGTCCGATTTGACCTATAAAGGCTGTAGAAGGCACAATTTTGATCCGATCTTTACAAAATTTGGCACGATGTGCTTTTTGTGACGTCCCAATATGTGTGCAAAATTTCATCATAATCGGATCAGATTTATATATAGCTTCCATATATATTTTTCTTCCGATATGGCCTTTTTAGGCTGTAGAAGGCACAATTTTGGTCCGATCGTTACAAAATTTGGCACGATATGCTTTTTGTAACGTCCCAATATGTGTGCAAAATTTCATCATAATCGGATCAGATTTATATATAGCTCCCATGTGTAACATTCGGCCGATTTGACCTATAAAGGCTGTAGAAGGCACAATTTTGATCCGATCTTTAAAAATTAGTCACGAAGTGCTTTTTGTGACGTCCCAATATGTGTGCAAAGTTTCATAAAAATCGGCTTAGATTTAGATATAGCTCCCATGTATAACTTTCGGCCGATTTGACCTATAAAGGCTGTAGAAGGCGCAATTTTGATCCGACCTTTACAAAATTTGTCACGAAGTGCTTTTTGTGACGTCCCAATATGTGTGCAAAATTTCATCATAATCGGATCAGATTTATATATAGCTCCCATGTATATTTTTCATCCAATATGGCTCTTTAAGGCTTTGCAAGCCACATTTTTGGTTCGATCTTTACAAAATTTGTCATGGGCCGTTCTATTGAACGTCCCAATATGTTTACAAAGTTTCATAAAAATCGGCTCAGATTTAGATATAGCTCCCATGTATATTTTTCATACGATATGGCCTTTTAAGGCTGTGAAAGCCACAATTTTTTTGACGGAGTCACGAATTAAGGCCCATTTCCCTTTAGGACGCATAGTTTAGGAGATACAGCCATTTTTTAAATTTTTAAGTGAATTTCGATGAAATTTTGAAAATTTTGATGGAGTCACGAGTTAAGGCCTTAGTTTAGGAGATACAGCCATTTTAATGTTTTCAAGCGAATTTCGATGAAATTTTGGCGGAGTCACAAATCAAGGCCCATTTCCCTCTAGGACGCATAGTTTAGGAGATACAGCCATTTTAAAGTTTTCAAGTGGATTTCGAATAATTTTTGATGGAGTCACGAATTAAAGCCCAGTTCCCTCTAGGACGCATAGTTTAGGAGATACAGCCATTTTAAAGTTTTCAAGTGAATTTTATGAAATTTTTGAATTTTTTGAAGGAGTCGCAAATTTAGGCCCGTTTCCCTCTAGGACGCATAGTTTAGGAGATACAGCCATTTTATGTTTTCGAACAGAAATTGCGATTTCTAATGGACTTTCAATGAAATTTAGAATTTTTCGATGGAGTCACGAATTAAGGCTCATTTCATTTGAGCCACAAATTTTTACCCTTTGGGGGGTTCTTATGGAAAGTGGCGGAAAGTATCCATAGTTGGATATACGTATTTTCCTCCCAGATACCTTTATATGAACCCTATATAGCGATGACCAGTAAATAAATGCTGTTTGTCGTCTATTTTGGGAAATGGGTAGACCCCCCAAAAATTGAGTGCCGAAAGTGGGTATCAATTTAGTGCTTTACGCCTCAATACCTTTCATATGAGTCCCACATTGACATGGTCGGTAAATATGCCCTATTTAGGGGTATTTTGGGGAGTGAGGTGTCCCCCAAACACTAAGCTCTAAATATATATCAGCATTGTGCTCTATTCTCATGTATCTATATCATTTATTTAAAACACATATTGGCATTGGTCTCGAAATTCGTTTTCTTATCACAAATACCTTTCATTTAAATCCCTATATGTCCGGTTTGGGGTATGGGCCCCAAAAACTATCAATCGTAATGCCTTTAATTTGAGACCCGTATTGTCATGATCGTCCAAAAAACTCTATTTTAGGGGGTTTCGGGGCAGAGGCGTCCCCCAGGTAATTGGACCCAACTTTTATTATGAAATTCGTACTCTACTCTTGAATACCTTTCATTTGAATCCCATATTGTCCCGATCGGCCCACTTTTATTTTTGGGTATTACTTTCGGGGTAAGGGGGAGGGTCCACCCCCCGTCCGATATCAAAAAATTATAAAATGTTATTATAAAATCTTCCTAAAAGACAAATTTTCTTTAAAATTTTCATAAAAGTTAAAATTTCAGTCCGACTTTTCTTTAAAACCAAAAAAAATACAAAATGTTGATCCTCTTCAAGCAAAATTACTTCAAATCGCTTGAGAACTATGTAAACTACAGAATAACATTGTATTTGTGACGAATATAGTTAGCTTCATTAGCATTGGGGGCCAACGTCATGTCTGATGTTGAGGTTGCGTCTACTGTGGTTAAAAAAAAACAAGTAAAAGCGTGCTAAGTTCGGCCGGGCCGAATCTTATATACCCTCCACCATGGATCGCATTTGTCGAGTTCTTTTCCCGGCATCTCTTCTTAGGCAAAAAAGGATATAAGAAAAGAGTTGCTCTGCTATTAAAACGATATCAAGATATGGTCCGGTTCGGACCACAATTAAATTATATGTTGGAGACCTGTGTAAAATTTCAGCCAATTCGTATAAGAATTGCGTCCATTGGGGCTCACGAAGTAAAATAGAGAGAACGATTTATATGGGATCTGTATCGGGCTATAGAACGATTCAGACCATTATAAACACGTTTGTTGATGGTCATGAGAGGATCCGTCGTACAATTCAGGCATATCGGATAATAATTGCGACCTCTAGGGGTCAAGAAGTCAAGATCCCAGATCGGTTTATATGGCAGCTATATCAGGTTATGAACCGTTTTGAACCTTATTTGACACAGTTGTTGAAAGTAAAAATAAAATACGTCATGCAAAATTTCAGCCAAATCGGATAGGAATTGCGCCCTCTAAAAGCTCAAGAAGTCAAATCCCCAGATCTGTTTATATGACAGCTATATCAGGTTATCGACTGATTTCAACCATACTTGGCACAGTTGTTGGATATCATAACGAAATACTTCGTGCAAAAATTCATTCAAATCGGATAAGAATTGTGCCCTCTAGAGGCTCAAGAAGTCAAGACCCACGATCGGTTTATATGGCAGCTATATCAGGTTATGAACCGATTTGAACCATACTTGGCACAGTTGTTGGGTATCAAAACAAAACACGTCGTGCGAAATTCCATTCCATTCGGATAAGAATTGCGCCCTCTAGAGGCTCAAGAAGTCAAGACCCAAGATCGGTTTATATGGCAGCTATATCAGGTTATGGACCGTGTTCAAAGTACGTTTGAACATGAAGTCATGTGCACCCATGTGCAGACATGCGTTCACGTATGCACATGACCCACTGTGCATAACGGTACATTGAAGTAAGTTCTTAATCGCTGATTCCGCCTTGACTTCATATTTGTTTACCTGGAATTGTTGCTTGTAGCTTGGAAAGTTGACCGTTTTCGCGGGGTCCAAGTGACAAGCAACAACCAGAAAAAGATCAGTCTCGTTTTAAATCTCAAACCCGCGCATCGTATTCTCTCCCCCTCAAAGTGAAAACCCAAGTGAAGTGAAAAGTAAAAAGTGAACATACATACAAACATATATAACTAGAGTGAACATTGCAACAATAAGCTTTGAAACAGTGAACTAATATATTTAACATTTTAGATACAAAGTGACACAATAACAACCGACTCAAAAACCAAATCTACACTCGACCCACAATTGCAGCATCACAACAACCATAAGTGCGGGACACAACATACAACACCAACTAATTCTAATATTGCAAGCCCCCCACCTGTTAAATACAATGTCTATCTACTACAATCAACTATACTCATAATTTAAATTTTAATCTACTTACTACTGCTACTTAAATCTATGAATTGTGCTATCTAAACCTAAATATTTGCTACTTAAACACTACGATCTACTTATAACTAATGAATTTAAATAACATAGAAAAGAACATCACAATAAACAATCACCACCACATTTGAATTTTAAACATAAAACTTCCTATGTTTTATTTCGGAAGGCAAAACCCTTAGTTTGACCCCAAACATTTGGTCCTTCGAACCGGATAAGTGGTTTTTTTAAATAATTAAAAAACCAAAAATCAAAAAAAATTTTCTGTTTTCTGCCCAAAAATAATTCATTTTCATTTCAAAAGACCCAGTGACCGAAACACAAAAAATTCGCAACAACAAAAGTGCAGTGACCCACCAATTAAAAGCAAAAGTAATAGAGAAAAGTGCGAAAAAAGGGTTGGTTACACACAACCGTACATACAGACACGTATGGACGGACGGCCAACATAAAACAAGTCACAAAACACATATAAAAGGAATTTGGCCATAGTTATTAAAAGCAACAAAAAAAAAAATAATTTTTTTATTTATTAAGCGGCTTCGGAAACCCATAATTTGTTTTCTGGATTTATTTTATTAATTTCTTGATAAAATAATCCAACCAAAGCGGTATCAAAAAGAAATAAACAAAAAAAAAGAATAACACAGTTGCAAAGGACAAGAAGACTCATACAAAATAAAAGATAATTAAATCAACAGGGTGACCCGAAGAAAATAAAAATAATTAAATTAAATTTGTAATTTGCAAAAATTAATTAAATTTTGTTATAAACCATTAGAAAAGTGTTACAGTGACCCAAAAAACGTAAAGTGACCCGCACAGTGGAACAGAAGTGGAAAAAAGTGGAATTTCAAAAAAAATTATAAAAATCAAAAAATTTTTAAATTGTTTAAAGAAGTTTCTTTGTGTTAAATTGAAAAAAAAAGAGCTAAAAAATTGAAAAATTTAACAATTTATCGTCCAACCCAAAATTTATGTTAATTTTTTTCTACATATTTTGAAAAATTTTTTTTCTCTAAAAATCATAAATTTTTCAGTATTTTAACTTAAAAAACAAATTAGAGTGTTAAAACAGAATTATGGGTTGCTCGATAAATTTGTAAATTTTATCCCAAACTAATTCTTTCTTTTTCTATCAAACATAAAATATTGTGCATTTTCAAAAAACCCCAACAAAATCAAATTCGTGCGTTCCGTGTAAAAACACAAAAACAAAAAATCTACGCTCTGGGATAAAAACGGAAAAACCCGCTACAACGGTTAAATTCCCAAAACTTCATCAAATCAAAAACACTAAAACAACAAAATCCAAGACTCTAACGACACAAAGCTACAAAAATTGCAAAAGGCGCCAACACACAATTCTGGACCCAAGCCAAGCGCCCACCTACACACACACACACATACACACACATCAAAAAAGAAGCTTCAAAGTGAGTACCATTTTGTTTTTCTATTAAAGTGCGCTTGGGTATTACGTCATACATAACCTTTTTTTCAAAAAAGGAAAAGTTCATACATTTACCCAGCGTACTTTAATATTGTTTTTGATCGTTTTCTGATTATGAATCGCTAATTCGGTTGTCTGATAAATTTTGACCCAATTAATTTTGACCCTTAGATATTTGACCCATCATCAAGACACACATTTTTTTTTTTTTTTCTCGCATTAGGTTTTTTTTGAAATAGATTTGATTTCTACAAATAACCAGTTTTTTTTTTTGGACATTTTGTTGTAAAATTTTCCTTGGTTTTATAGTTTTTTGACCCTATTTAAAACATATACAAGCCAGTTACAAAATGGATAAGAATTTACGCGAAAGATTTGTAAACTGTGTGGATGATTTAGTGGATTTTGAGACCGTTTACTCCGCGGCTAAGTCGGATGATAATATACATTCGTTAGAAATCACGCGGGTAGAACTCAATGCTTTATGGGATCAAATCAAGAAGGCATACTTAGATTGTAGGGACCGCATTCCGGAAAAGGATGAGACACCTATAGATAAAACTAAGCTTCGAAATAGCTACAAACAGGCACTAGAAACTTATAAACGGTGTTTAAGCTCTCTTAACGGAGAAATTTTGGCCCTTAACGAGCAACAAGATCAAGAAAAACAGGAGAGAATATCGATGACCCAACAGCGAGACACTAATGATTTTTCACCAGCTCTAAGATTGCCGCCCTGTGACACAGATGTTTTTAAAGGGGGATATCGCGAATGGCCTACCTTTAGGGACTTATTTTCAGCAATTTACATTAACAATTCAAAATTAAGTAAAGTCGAGAAGTTGTTTCACTTAACCCAGAAAACAGCAGGAGAAGCCCGCGAAATAATTTCCAATGTTCCACTGACCCATGAGGGTTTCGACATAGCGTGGAGAAATCTCGTTCATAGGTACGAAAATAAACGCATGCAGGTAAATGAGCAATTGCGAGCTCTTTTTAATTTACCTTCGGTTTCCGTTGATAACGCGTCAACAATCCAGAAATTACAGCGCACTATAGGTAGTTGTACCCAAACTTTACAGACCCTTGAAGTAGAAACGGGGGGATGGGACCCAATCTTAGTTTATCTTGTGTCAACCAAACTACCAAGAATATTTTTAGAAGAATTCGAAAGCAGCCTAGCAGATTGTTCGTCTCTTCCATCGTGGAATCAACTAGATGTATTTTTGACCCATAAATTCAAGACCCTAGAATCAGTCGGCAATATCAAGCCACAATATTCGAGATATAATCAACCCAGATCGGAGTACGATAAGCGGGAAAAGCGAGTTAATAGTTTTCAAACAAATGTAAATCCCAATTTCAAGAACACGGGCTCAAGACCCAGCAACAACACACAATCACACTATAATGCTCAGAATAACAAACCGGTTTGTCAACTTTGTAAATCCAATCATTCTTTGCGAGAATGTCCTCAATTTCTAGAAAGGTCGATCAACGATCGAATAAACATTGTTAAGACAGGTCATCTTTGCTATAACTGCCTTTCTTCGGATCATGGAGTCAGGGAGTGTAAAAGTCGTTTTAGTTGTAGGGAATGTAGTCAACGACACCACAGTTTGATACATAAAGGCAACCAGAGCCAGTACCCTACAACAGGCACACTCCAACGAGACGGAGCACGACCCAGCACAAGTGCTGCCGCTCTCAACACTTTAGTTCAACCCGGTAGACAGGAAGCACGACCTAGCACCAGTGCTACTGATCCTACCACCCTAGCTCAACCGGTTAGCGAATACGCACGCCCTAGTACCAGTGCTGCCGCTTTAACCACCCTAGTACAACCATCGGTATCGCCAAATATACAGTCCACACCTTGTTTAGAAGCACCTTGTTCAACGACTTTGACACTTCAGGAAATCAGACCCACTCCGCAACCCAAAGAGACACTTTTGTTCACAGCAATAGTTCAAATCAAATCTAGAGGACATAGATATGATGCCAGGGCAATCATCGATCCTGGGTCACAATCAACTTTCATTTCAGAGAAAATTAGAAACAAACTACAACTTCCAACAGTTAAGAATTTAATTCACGTCACAGGTTTAAGCGACGCAGTTTCTGAAACATCGACAAAAGCTTGCGTCTTCAATCTTTGCTCACGAGTAAATCCTAGTTTTGAGCTGGAGGTTTGGGCACCAGTCTTAAAGACCCTACCTTCTCATTTACCAACACACGATTTAAGGCAAAATCAATTTGGAGATTTTGCACACCTTAGTCTCGCGGACCCTCGATTCTTTGAAAGTCGACCCGTGGACATGTTAATCGGATTAGATATTGGACCCCTTATATTCACAAAAGGCGGTACTATGACATCCTTTGGATCACTTATAGCGCAGGACACCGTTTTTGGGTGGATCATAGGAGGACCCATTACGGAAGACCCTAAATCCGACAGACAAATCACACTTTATAGTGCATCATCATTAGAAAAGATAATCACTCGCTTTTGGGAGGTGGAAGAGACCCCAAAAAAGGTTTTGAGGTCAGCAGAAGATATTTATTGCGAAAATAATTACAAAAATACAACACGACGTAATGAGGCGGGGAGATATATCGTAACTTTACCTTTTAAAAGCTGTTCAGAGATCGGTTCATCTAGGAACATCGCATTGGCACAGTTTCATAGAATGGAGAAAAAGTTGTCTAAGACCCCAGATATTAAAGCACATTATGATGCAGCCATATTAGAGTATTTGGAATTAGGACACATGAGGAAGGTAGACCCAAACAGCGTATACAAGACCCCTCACTACTACTTACCTCACCATGCAGTTATCAAACCAGATAGGGTTACCACAAAACTTAGAGTGGTTTTTAACGCATCTAGCCCAACATCAAACAAGAAAAGTCTTAATGATATCTTACATACAGGACCCATACTTCAGCAAGACCTTGTCGTACAAGTGTTGAACTGGAGATTTTTTAAGTACGTCTTCAATGCAGACGTGACAAAGATGTATCGTCAGATCTTAGTAGACCCCAATCAAACAGCATTTCAAAGGATCCTCTTTCGCAAATCAGAAAACCACCCAATTGAGGATTACGAACTCTTAACTGTTACCTTCGGCATAAATTGCGCCCCATTTTTAGCGATTAGGACCCTTCTCCAGTTAGCAGAAGACGTGAAAGATTCTCATCCGTTAGGATCAAGAATTATTAAAGAAAATTTATATGTCGATGATGTATTAGCGGGCGGACACTCCATAGAAGAAGCTACAGCAGCTAGGAAAGAATTAGCCTCCGCATTAGAATCAGCTGGTTTCAGGCTAAGAAAATGGGCGTCAAATGACACACGTTTGTTAAAGGATTTAAATGAAGACATGCTTCTTCCAATAGATTGGTTAAATATTTCCGAAGCTTCTTCGACAAAGACCCTAGGAATTCGTTGGAATATATCAGGTGATAATTTCACTTTTACGGCCCCTACAGTTGAAGAAAAGCAAATGAGCACCAAGCGAGAAGTATTATCAACGATAGCAAGGTTTTTCGACCCATGTGGATGGTTAGCGCCAGTAATTGTTGTAGCCAAGTTAATCATGCAGCAGGTTTGGCTAGATAAGGTAGAATGGGATGACTCGTTGAAGCCAGTGACTCAAATGAACTGGAATAACTTTGTGAGAGGCAGCCATTCTATAGACACTGTATCGATACCAAGATGGGTTCGGTTTACACCTGCTAGTATTGTGGAGATACATGGATTCTGCGACGCGTCAGAAAGCGCATATGCAGCCACAATTTATATACGCGTTGAACACATCGATAAAACTGTAGACACTTTTCTTCTAGCAGCCAAGACCCGAGTAGCCCCAGTTAAGAAAATCTCTCTGCCAAGGTTAGAATTATGCGGTGCAGTTATGTTGTCAAGGTTAGCAAATGCCATTGTGCCTAAGCTTCGATTATCAAAGTTTACGACCCATTTCTGGACCGACTCTACAATCGTTCTAGCCTGGCTACAAAGGCCACCATGCTCATGGAGCGCTTTCGTTGGTAACAGGGTTTCAGAGATATTAGAGAACGTCGGTGGTGAGCATTGGAAACATGTTGACTCAGAATATAATCCTGCAGATGTAGCAAGTCGTGGCTGTTCTCCTGACGACTTAATATCTCATAATTTATGGTGGACGGGACCCCAGTGGCTCAAATTGCCGCATGATCAGTGGCCGCAAGACCGAGTTAATACAGACACTAATCTTGAAGCAAAACAAGTTAAAGTATTCGCAACAGGCACTTTTGATGACCCTTTGACTCGATTTTCGTCTTTAGCTAGAGCATATCGTGTTTTGTCTTACGCAGTTAGGTTCTGGCGTAACACAGGTTCAACTAGATCCTCACTTAAAATTTCATCGCAAGAAATAACCAGCCCAGAGCTCATAGACACAAAGATGCGTCTTATAGTGGCAACTCAGAAACATTACTTCGTTGAGGAATACAGTTCTTTGACCCAAAAGAAAAGGCTTTCACCTAGAAGTAGTCTTTTACCATTCAACCCCTTCATAGATAGAAAAGGAGTAATTAGATCCAATGGTCGTTTAGTTCAATCGCCAGCTTTGACGTACAGCGAACGTCATCCAATCTTAATCCCATATGATTCGCGATTTGCACTCCTTCTAGTGGAATTTGTTCATAAAGTCTCAATGCACGGAGGCAATCAACTTATGACCCGGCTCATCCGTACGGAGTTTTGGATATTCAGATTGAAACAGTTGATCAAGAAAGTTCTACACAATTGCAGAGTTTGTACCCTATATCGATTAAAGACTCAGACCCAAATTATGTCATCTCTTCCACCCGAGCGTACTACTTTATCCAGACCCTTTACGAATACAGGGGTAGATTTTGCAGGACCCTTCAGAATCAAAAGCTTAACAGCACGAGCGTGTTTAATAACCAAGGGTTATATCTGCATATTTGTTTATTTTGCGACAAAAGCCATCCACTTAGAAGCAACAAGTGATTTATCGACTCAATCATTTCTGGCGGCATTAGCTCGTTTCATAGGAAGGAGAGGGTGCCCAGAAAAGATATATTCCGACAATGGAAAGAATTTTATAGGCGCAGCAGAAATGCTCAAGAAAGATCAGAAAGAGTTTATGAAAAGTTTACAGAGCAGCGCCATTCAGCAACATGCTCATCAGAATTTAGAGTGGAAATTTATTCCTCCAGGAGCTCCCCATATGGGGGGATTGTGGGAGGCAGGAGTTAAATCATTCAAGATACACCTTAAGAAGTCTATGCCCAAAATGAACTTCACGTTCGAAGAACTGTCAACCATATTGGCACGTATCGAGGCCTGCCTCAATTCACGACCCCTTAGCCCAGCTTCTGAAGACCCTAACGATTTAGCACCCTTGACCCCAGCTCACTTCCTTATAGGCTCTTCCCTTTTGACCCCGGCAGAACCCGACATCTCAGAGGAGGACCATGTATACCATCCGGGCAGTGGTGACCCGGGATTTGCCGCGACGACCCTATTCAGATCCCATCATTCCCGACCCCACAAGCAGCCTAAGATCCCTTTCTTTGGCAGATGCTGACCCTAGAGGCAACGAACCAATCGATGTAGAGGTAGGGGCCGATGCCTACGCCCACCTCCGGAGGAGTGGTGTTGTACAACCCGGATTGGGAGCCGTCTTCGCCCAGGAGACAGATTGGGGATACGTGTTCGTCGGCCCAGTCACCTCACAGGCAAGAAACCAGGATTAAAAAGGTAAGATGTCACTTCGTCACTTGGAGGGGGAGAATGTTCAAAGTACGTTTGAACATGAAGTCATGTGCACCCATGTGCAGACATGCGTTCACGTATGCACATGACCCACTGTGCATAACGGTACATTGAAGTAAGTTCTTAATCGCTGATTCCGCCTTGACTTCATATTTGTTTACCTGGAATTGTTGCTTGTAGCTTGGAAAGTTGACCGTTTTCGCGGGGTCCAAGTGACAAGCAACAACCAGAAAAAGATCAGTCTCGTTTTAAATCTCAAACCCGCGCATCGTATTCTCTCCCCCTCAAAGTGAAAACCCAAGTGAAGTGAAAAGTAAAAAGTGAACATACATACAAACATATATAACTAGAGTGAACATTGCAACAATAAGCTTTGAAACAGTGAACTAATATATTTAACATTTTAGATACAAAGTGACACAATAACAACCGACTCAAAAACCAAATCTACACTCGACCCACAATTGCAGCATCACAACAACCATAAGTGCGGGACACAACATACAACACCAACTAATTCTAATATTGCAAGCCCCCCACCTGTTAAATACAATGTCTATCTACTACAATCAACTATACTCATAATTTAAATTTTAATCTACTTACTACTGCTACTTAAATCTATGAATTGTGCTATCTAAACCTAAATATTTGCTACTTAAACACTACGATCTACTTATAACTAATGAATTTAAATAACATAGAAAAGAACATCACAATAAACAATCACCACCACATTTGAATTTTAAACATAAAACTTCCTATGTTTTATTTCGGAAGGCAAAACCCTTAGTTTGACCCCAAACAGACCGATTTGAACCATATTTGACACAGTTGTTGGATATCATAACAAAACACGTCGTTCAAAATTTCATTTCAATCGGATAAGAATTGCGCACTCTAGAGGCTCAAGAAGTCAAGACCCAAGATCGGTTTATAAGGCAGCTATATCAGTTTATGGACCGATTTGAACCATACTTGGCACGGTTGTTGTATATAATAACAAAACACGGCGTGCAAAATTTCATTCTGATCGGATAAGAATTGCGCACGCTAGAGGCTCAAGAAGTCAAGACCCAAGATCGGTTTATATGGCAGCTATATCAGGTTATGGACCGATTTGAACTATACTTGGCCCAGTTGTTGGATATCATAACAAAACACGTCGTGCAAAAATTCATTCCAATCGGATAAGAATTGCGCACTCTAGAGGCTCAAGAAGTCAAGACCCAAGATCGGTTTATATGGCAGCTATATCAGTTTATGGACCGATTTGAACCATACTTGGCACGGTTGTTGTATGTAATAACAAAACACGGCGTGCAAAATTTCATTCTGATCGGATAAGAATTGCGCACTCTAGAGGCTCAAGAAGTCAAGACCCAAGATCGGTTTATATGGCAGCTATATCAGGTTATGGACCGATTTGAACTATACTTGGCGCAGTTGTTGGATATCATAACAAAACACGTCGTGCAAAAATTCATTCCAATCGGATAAGAATTGCGCACTCTAGAGGCTCAAGAAGTCAAGACCCAGATCGGTTTATATGGCAGCTATATCAAAACATGGACCGATATGGCCCATTTACAATACCAGCCGACCTACACTAATAAGAAGTATTTGTGCAAAATTTCAAGCGGCTAGCTTTACTCCTTCGGAAGTTAGCGTGCTTTCGACAGACAGACGGACGGACGGACGGACGGACGGACGGACGGACGGACAGACGGACGGACATGGCTAGATCGACATAAAATTTCACGACGATCAAGAATATATATACTTTATGGGGTCTCAGACGAATATTTCGAGTAGTTACAAACAGAATGACGAAATTAGTATACCCCCCATCTTATGGTGGAGGGTATAACAACCGTTTTATCTGCCTACATCCAACGTCAATGGTCCTACGCAACAAATTGTCGCATTAGAATATCTCTTAATTTATGTACAGAGATGAAGGAACTTGTAAAGTTTTCTACAGGACAGTGGGAATATAAAAGCATAAATGCAAAATAATCACTTACCACAAATAACGCACTGACATACCGTGACTAACAAACTAACTATGCGAAATTTTTAAAAATTTTCAAAAATTTGAAAACTTCGATTAAAAGTTTGTCGTTATAGTAGTTTTTTTAAAGGTTAAAAATTTCTTATCAAAAATTTTGTATTTTTTTGTTTGCTAAGTGATGCGATTTTCTTCCGAAACAAACCCTGAATGTCCTACATCCAATAGCCTTCACTGGCTACATTCACTGTTTGTTGAACTTTTTAACGATGCGCTGTGCAAAGTTCATTGGTTTCAGTTTCCTCCTACATATTCAAATATGTGCCATCGCTTAAAACGGCTTAACAATGGTTGCAGACACAGTTTGCAAGCGGTATATTACATGCAGTAATCTGTGTGAAAAATGGTATTCTTCTGAATTGGTATTGAAAAAGTAAACTTTATACGAAATTGGAGAGTGCAATGTCTTTCAAGTTTTAATTTGGAAATGAAAGATTTATTTGAATTATCATATTTATTTTTAAGTTAATTTTTTTTTTTTTTTTTTGATCGATCTCTGAAACGAACAGTTGTGTAGTATGCCTGCAGACAACTGTAGCTTCAATGTCCAACAATAGTAGATTACGCCTCCAGAGGATACCATTAAGGATCCGTCCATAGTTTTCTTTGTTCATTTCAATGGCAATGGCCTCTTGTTAATCCCACCAATATTCGAGGGTTTTTCAAAGCTCTGCATTAGGCATTATTTACAATTGCAAATATGTCTTTCAGTAATATTGACAACAATGACAGCAACCACTTGACTAGATAGAATAATTCAAGCTTTGATCTTTAATATATAAAAATAAGAATAAATTAAAAAAAAAAAAATTAAAATTAGAAACTTTGTGTTCAAAGATTAGACATGCATGATGCAAAAACCATAGGATGGGGGTATACTAATTTCGTCATTCTGTTTGTAACACCTCGAAATATGCGTCTGAGACCCCATAAAGTATATATATTTTTGATCGTCATGACATTTTAAGTCGAACTAGCCATGTCCGTCCGTCCGTCCGTCTGTACGTCCGTCCGTCCGTCTGTCTGTCGAAAGTGTGCTATCTGTACTCGAAGGAGTACAGCTAGCCGCTTAAAATTTTGCACAAATACTTTTTATTAGTGTAGATCAGATGATATTGTAAATGGGCCAAATCGGTCCATGTTTTAATATAGCTGACATATAAACCGATCTTGGGTCTTGATTTCCTGAGCCTCTGGAGGGCGCAATTCTTATCCGATTTGAGTGAAATTTCGCATGAGGTGTTTTGTTGTGACTTCCAACAACTGCACTAAGTGTGACTCAAATCGGTTCATAATCTGGTATAGCTGCCATATAAACCGATCTTGGGTCTTGACTTCTTGACCCTCTAGAGGGCCCAATTCTCATCCGATTTGACTGAAATTTTGCATGAGGTCTTTTGTTATGACTTCCAACAACTGCGGTGAGTATGGTTAAAATCGGTTCATAATCTGGTATAGCTGTCATACAAACCGATCTTGGGTCTTGACTTCTTGAGCCAATAGAGGACACAATTCTTATCCGATTTGGCTGAACTTTTGCATGAAGTGTTTTGTTACGACTTCCAACAACTTCGCTAAGTATGATTCAAATCGGTTCACGTTTTGATATAGCAGCCATATATACCGATCTTGGGTCTTGACTTCCTGAGCCTCTAGAGGTCGCAATTCTTATCCGATTTGACTGAAATTTTGTACGTAGTGTTTTTCTATCACTTCCAACAACTGTGCTAAGTATGATTTAAATCGGTTCATAATCTGGTATAGCTGTCATATAAACCGATCTTGAATCTTGACTTCTTGAGCCTCTAGAGGGCGCAGTTTTCATCCGATTTCATTGAAATTTTGCACGTGGTGTTTTGGTATAACTTCCAACAATAGCGCTCCGTATGATTCAAATCGGTTCATAATCTGGTATAGCTGGTATATAAACCGATCTGGGAACTAGACTTCCTGAGGCTCTAGAGGGTGCAATTCTCGTCCGATTTGGCTGAGATTTTGCAATAGGTGATTTGTTATGACTTCCAATGACTGTGCTAAGTATGGCGTATATCGGTATAGAACCTGATATAGCTGTAATATAAACCGATCTGGGATCTTGACTTCTTGAGCCTCCAAAGGACGCAATTGTCATCCGATTTGGCTGAAATTTTGTACAACGGCTTCTCTCATAACCTTCAACAAACGTGTCTAATATGGTTTGAATCGATCAAAAGCTTGATACAGCTCCCATATAAGCTTATCTCCCGGTTTTGCTTCTGGAGCCCCTAGAAGGCGCAATTCTTATCGGAATGAAGTGAAATGTCACACAATTATATCGTTTATCGTTTATAGTCCGAAATAGCTCCAATAGCATTACAGATTTTATTCAATATTCTTTGTTTGCCTAAAATGAGATACCGCGCATAGAATTCGACAAATGCGATCCATGGTGGAGGGTATGTAAGATGCGGCCCGGCCGAACTTACTACGCTCTTACTTGTTATTATTATTATAATATTTGTTTTTTTAACGAAACTCAGCTCATTAAGGCCACTAAACCACTGTGCAAAGATTGATATTGCCTTAAATTCAAGTGCGCAAGCGTAAATTAAAGCTTTAAACCGTTTCGGTATGAAGTGAGCAAAAACTTTTTTAAAGCTTTAACGAAAACTTTTTAAAGTGATGTCTCATATTTATCATAGACAACACTCATTCCTATGTAAAATGCCATCTCTGATCAAAACAAAGAAACGAAACATGAAAGCTGCCGAATAGATACTCAGCAAAAGAAAAATAAGTTTCCGATGGCAAAAAACCACTACATTTGTCTTCACTGCAAGTGTAGCTAATTCAAAATTAAACAAACAATACATTATCTGCAAGTTCAATTATGCTAAACAAATTTTTAGCCTTTTTCATTGTACGTCCGTCCGTCCGTATTTTTCTTAAGCTCCAAAATTATTCATTGCAATAAATAAACTTGAAAACAAAAGAATTACATTCACCCACAGAATAAAACTTAAAATTTACGAATATTTTACAAAATAATATGTGGGAAAAATGTTCGATTTCTAGTATTTGTTGTTGGAGTTGGAAGTTGGATGCACAGCGGCGGCAGCAGTGATTTTGTGTGACGGCAATAATTTGTACATAATTGTGTGTGTAGTGTGGTGCTAGGGCTTCACCACCATAGCCATTTGCAGTCTATGGCTTGACACCGACACAAAAGGTGACTACAATTTACCCCGACACCAGAGAAGCAATTGCCACTGCATCCAATGCATAGTTGACGCTGTAACAAAAAATGCCCATATATCTGACAAGACATACAAATTACAAGATTTTGTTTGTGGCATTGCTTGGGCCTACCAATTGCAGACAAATATTCAACGGCGAGTGGGATGCTAAAGCGTTGGCTGGCCAAAGAAGTGCAAACGTTTTGTTTAAATGTTATGAAAAAAACTTATGTTAACAAGATATCATTACGATAATGATAATTGCCATGCAAACACTTTACTAAAATAGTTTATTGATACTGCAAGGGAAGGCATTGGTTGGCATAATCAATATGACTTAAATTGTAATGACATTATAAATGTTTATTGAAGTTCTAACTTTTTTAGGAAAATTTATTTTGTACTGAGAGAAAATTTCATAGAAATTTAGATCGGTATACATAAAACTTAATATAGATTTGAACCACATACGACACGGTTGTCGAAAAGCCTAAGCTAAGTCGCAGTGTCAAGACATAAAATCGAGATATTGGTCTATATGGTAGCTATATCCAAATCTAGGACGATTTGGGCCAAGCAGCAGAAAAATGTTGAAGAGCATAACACAAAGCACTGTCCCAAATTTCGGCGAAATCGGACAATAAATGCGCCTGTTATGGGCCCAAAACCTTAAATCGGAGGATCGGTCTATATGGCAGCTATATTCAAATCTGGACCGATCTGGGCCATATTGCAGAAGTATGTCGAGGGACTTAACTTAACTCACTGTCCTAAATTTCGGCGAAATCGGACAATAAATGCGCCTTTTATGGGCCCAAAACCTTTAATCTAGAGATCGGTCTATATGGCATCTATATTCAAATCTAAACCGATCAAGGCCAAATTAAAGAAAGATGTCGAAGGGCCTAAGGCAACTCATGGTCCCTAATTTCAACAAAATTGGATAATAAATGGGGCTTTTATGGGCCCAAAACCTTAAATCGAGAAATCGGTCTATATGGCCGCTATATCCAAATCTGGGCCGATCAGAGCCAAATTGCAAAAAGATGTCAAAGGGCCTTAGACAACTAACTGTCTCAAATTTCAGCGACATCGGACAATAAATGCGCCTTTTATGGCCCCAAAAAGTAAAACCGAAAGATCGGTCTATATGGCAGCTATATCCAAACCTGGACCAATCTGTGCCATATTGCATAAGTATATCAAGGGGCTTAACTTAACTCACTATCCCAAACTTCAGCAAAATCGGATAATAAATGTGGCTTTTATGGGCCCAAAACCTTAAATCGAGAGACCGGTCTATATGGCAGCTATATCCAAATTTAAACTGATCTGAGCCAAACTGAAAAACGATATCAAAGGGCCTTAGACAACTCACTGCCCCAAATTTCATCAAATTCGGATAATAAATGAGGCTTTTATGGGCCTAAGACCCTAAATCGGAGGATCGGTCTATATGGCAGATATATCCAAATTTGAACTGATCAGGGTCAAATTATAGAAAGACTTCGAAGGGTCTAAGACAACTCAGTGTCTCAAATTTCAGCGACATCAGACAATAAATGCGCCTTCTATGGCCCCAAAAAGTAAAACCGAAAGATCGGTCTATATGGCAGCTATATCCAAATCTGAACCGATCTGAACCAAATTGACGACGCACAGTGGGCCAAATGGCAAAAAAATTGGAAATAAGTCTACAACTTTTTATCTGTTGATTTTAGCCATACAAAATGTTCTAGACATTTGTAGAGAAGGACATAGGCTTTCAGAAAAGTGCTGTTGTTGGTCCATATCTTTAATACAGGGTGAGCTACAGGGTGTCAAAGTTGACCACTTTTGACTTCTCCAAGTTTCTGGGGGCCATAACTTTTGATCTACTCAACCGATTTACATGATTTAGGACTCTAGAGAAAGAGCTTGACAAGATCTAAAAAACTTATGCATAAAGTACCATGCCATCGTGTACTGTTAAGGAGTTATGAATTGTTTAATTTTAAAATATGAAAATTTGGCCTTGGTTTTTTTCAGTGTTTTTTAAATAACTCCGTCAATTTTAAAGCTATAAACTTCATACTTCACACAAATTATGCCAGCATATGTGTGCATAAAATACAAAAGGAATCACGTGAATATCTTTGGCGGTTTAAAAATGGCATCGTTTTCAATATGAAAAATATTTTTTTTGTCAAAAAATTGCAAAATTTTTCAAAAAAGATACTCCCATTTCCTTTAAGTTTTCGCAAACTTTGGCCATCAAAGCATTATCATTTCTTTCCATTTTCACAAAGTCGAGGTATTAAGAAAAGTTTTAAGTGCTAATTTGGCTAATTTCGATATCAAACAACACCGTTATCTTAAGACCAAAATGGCCAATTTTTTTACTAAACTTCAAAAGTTTCTCACTGGAAAAAAAGTTCCACGGGGATTTTTTCGCTTTTTTTGAACTTAAATGAAAGCTTAAAATGTTCCCAACATTTTAAGGTATGTCTCGCCATATCCTAGCCATAAATGAGATCGTAGCGATCAAAATACTGAAAAAAGTCAATTTTCAAGTAGTGCTATATTCATTGCTAAAAAACAAGTATTACGTCACATTTTATTGCAAAGATGTTAAATAAACTTTTATTTGGTAACACTTCTTCTACAAAACACAAAAAGAATCATGGAAATATCTCTATTCTATTCCATTTTATGGAACCGGCAATAAAAAAGTCAATTTTTCAAAAAAGTCGAATTTCCCAAATTTTGTTTTTGTTGTCCTAATTGCACATGACACACTATAGCCATATTTACGCAACATACCTTATCGTAAAGGAAATTTCCATACCTTTCCAACAATGTATAAAACATTTCTCAACTCGGATTCTATCTACTCTAAAATTCATTTACACTTCATTAAACTCTATATAAAAATGTCTATTTGTGAAATGGAACCTTATATGGGGCCTACACTAAAACATTGATAGATTTGCCCAGGGTTTACAATACAAATGTGTTAGAATAAAAAAAGGTCTCCTGCCAAAGTTTAAAAAAATTGGAATAAAAATATGTGTTTTAGAGCGAAAACACTTCGCATCGGCGTGCGTTTATATGTATATTAGCTACTCCCAAAATAAAAAAGCATTTTAGTTTTGTATTATTTGATTTTATTCTCTACCAAATAATCTAAGGTATCAAAATTTAAAAGCTCTTTAATTTGAATGGCATCGGGATCGTCCTTATCTATATCGTCACATATTTTTGGTAGCCATTTAGTTCTGATGCTGTATAGTACCGGATCAGACGATAACAATAAATATTGAAGTAAATCATAATTTTGGTTAAATTTGGTGCTCTTTCGGGTATTGAAAAGCCGGAACTGTTTAACATCTCTATTACGGGATTCCTGAGCTTCTTCTGTAAGTTCTCCTAACGGAAGTATGTTGTATTCCACAATTTCCTTGCCATGATGTAAGACTTTATGTACTGTCGGTGTTAAAGCTTTCCACGAATATAAATCAGATAAAATGTTTTTTGTGTCATTACTATAAGCTTCAAATTTGGTTGAATTTATCATCTTTTTGCTATTGATTACAGCCAAAATCACTTTGAATCGTCTTAGCAAGTGTTCATCAAGACCGGTTATTTTAGATGTCGATACGGGGTCCTCAAAAAACCGCCTTGCCGAGTTGCCATCATTTGTGCTTCCGTATCCGTAAAGAGGTTTATCTATTATAAGTCCCTTTTGTTTAAACTCCAACTGGATTCGATTCTTCTCTTCCTGCCTCATTTTGTGAAGATCTTGGTTGTTTCTAGCAGAGACATCGCGGTTTCCAGGGCTAGTCCGATATTTAAGGTCATACGATAAATGCAAACAATACTCCATGAATCGAATTCTACAGTGCAGGGGCGAAATACCGAAATTGAGCGCATTTTCGTTTACTAAATTTTCATCAGACTTGTCCTCGAATTGCCCATTCTTCTTGCCACAAATATTGCATCTCCAATTGGACATAACGCCAGTTAATGCGTTTGCCACCTTTCCATCGATCATAGTGAGTTGTAGTTGAAACGAAACTTTTATATTTCTTCCCAATTGGTTTATAACAATCATGGGTAATGCAGCAATTTCTTCCTTTATTTCGTTCACCAAAGATCGTGTTGTGTTCCGGTCTTCCTTTGTATACTCAAACCGAATTGGGCGACATAAATATTTTGACCCAGGTGTTCTATTTATCCATATATCTTGAAATGCATTTTCTTTCGATGATGAAGATTGGTCCTTGTACAATCTCATTCTCAATGGTACTAATGATGCCATGAAAATTGATGCGAAGTTGGTATCTATTTCTGTTTGTTGCTTATATTCGGAAAATCCAGATGATCCATCACAACCCCATTTGCTGATCAAAACCACTTCGGAATTATTACATGTGTTCAACTGTTCTTCAGTAAAATTAGAAATAATTCTAACAGCTGTATTTTCAACAAGATCAGCAAGTTTCACTCTTGCTTTTAATTCGTCCACGTATATATTTGATGGCACCATTTTCGTCCTGGTGTTGTACAATTTATGTTTTGAGGGTAAACAACCCCATCCTTTTTCACGAAGAGCCTTCCTCATTGTTGAGTATTTGTTTCTTGAGAGGCCTAGGTTCAAAATCAGGGCCAGTGCATCTTCCTCCGTGAATTCTGTAGTCGATTTTGGAGTTGGAATACTTTCTACCATTCTCTTTACCCTTTTCGGAGATGCTAATGGTAAAACATCGACAATTCGTCCAACATTTTTTGGTTGTGTTTTTAACAATGCTGTTTTGAACGTATCTTTTATTAAATTTGGCGGATGTGCCGCCAATAGTTCCTCTTGTTTTTTCTTTTTGGTTTTCTCCGTAACTTCGTCGTATGCTTTGCTAGGCCGGCCGGGAATCAGCGGTTTAATTTCAATAAGTAGATCCGATTTCAGCCACTTCTCATACATTTTGAAAAACTTGATTTTTGCGAATGAACATTCTGGCAACCTTCTCTCAAATGATTTGTAGAATTTTTCAAGTTTGTCTAAAGCGTCTTTATTTAGCCTTATTCCATATATGTGGTCCAAAGTGTAAACAAGTTCCTTAAATGACTCCGTGTATGATTTGGAATCATTTTTGATGTCCCATACAATTTTCGAAAGAGTGGAATACTTCAGTATGACTTCCATAACTTATAAATGTCCTTTACGCCTCTACAAAATATAATGAAGAAAATTTGGATTTTGTTCAAATATTTATGCAATATATTCACAATTAATGACCCATTTCAGGTATCAGACGCAATCGTAAAAAGGGGTCCAAAGTGCCTCTTTTTACTTACTCTTCTATAATTATTTACCTGGACTCGAATTTGGTTAAAAAAAATGACAATGAATTTTTTATGGGTAGGTTTTTTCACATTCATTGATACGGTGGATTTCCTGGGAATTCGACATAGCGAAACAGGTAACATTTGTCTGCATCAAATCTTAACACAAATATATATATATATATGCAGGTATATTTCTAGGTTACTTTTTATTCAAAAATCATCAGCTTACATTAAAAATAGATGTAGGTACTATACAAACGCACGCCGATGCGAAGTGTTTTCGCTCTAAAACACATATTTTTATTCCAATTTTTTTAAACTTTGGCAGGAGACCTTTTTTTATTCTAACACATTTGTATTGTAAACCCTGGGCAAATCTATCAATGTTTTAGTGTAGGCCCCATATAAGGTTCCATTTCACAAATAGACATTTTTATATAGAGTTTAATGAAGTGTAAATGAATTTTAGAGTAGATAGAAGTTGAGAAATGTTTTATACATTGTTGGAAAGGTATGAAAATTTCCTTTACGATAAGGTATGTTGCGTAAATATGGCTATAGTGTGTCATGTGCAATTAGGACAACAAAAACAAAATTTGGGAAATTCGACTTTTTTGAAAAATTGACTTTTTTATTGCCGGTTCCATAAAATGGAATAGAATAGAGATATTTCCATGATTCTTTTTGTGTTTTGTAGAAGAAGTGTTACCAAATAAAAGTTTATTTAACATCTTTGCAATAAAATGTGACGTAATACTTGTTTTTTAGCAATGAATATAGCACTACTTGAAAATTGACTTTTTTCAGTATTTTGATCGCTACGATCTCATTTATGGCTAGGATATGGCGAGACATACCTTAAAATGTTGGGAACATTTTAAGCTTTCATTTAAGTTCAAAAAAAGCGAAAAAATCCCCGTGGAACTTTTTTTCCAGTGAGAAACTTTTGAAGTTTAGTAAAAAAATTGGCCATTTTGGTCTTAAGATAACGGTGTTGTTTGATATCGAAATTAGCCAAATTAGCACTTAAAACTTTTCTTAATACCTCGACTTTGTGAAAATGGAAAGAAATGATAATGCTTTGATGGCCAAAGTTTGCGAAAACTTAAAGGAAATGGGAGTATCTTTTTTGAAAAATTTTGCAATTTTTTGACAAAAAAAATATTTTTCATATTGAAAACGATGCCATTTTTAAACCGCCAAAGATATTCACGTGATTCCTTTTGTATTTTATGCACACATATGCTGGCATAATTTGTGTGAAGTATGAAGTTTATAGCTTTAAAATTGACGGAGTTATTTAAAAAACACTGAAAAAAACCAAGGCCAAATTTTCATATTTTAAAATTAAACAATTCATAACTCCTTAACAGTACACGATGGCATGGTACTTTATGCATAAGTTTTTTAGATCTTGTCAAGCTCTTTCTCTAGAGTCCTAAATCATGTAAATCGGTTGAGTAGATCAAAAGTTATGGCCCCCAGAAACTTGGAGAAGTCAAAAGTGGTCAACTTTGACACCCTGTAGCTCACCCTGTATTAAAGATATGGACCAACAACAGCACTTTTCTGAAAGCCTATGTCCTTCTCTACAAATGTCTAGAACATTTTGTATGGCTAAAATCAACAGATAAAAAGTTGTAGACTTATTTCCAATTTTTTTGCCATTTGGCCCACTGTGCGACGGATGTCAAAGGGCCAAATACAACTCACTGTCCCAAATTTCATCAAAATCGGATAATAAATGTGGCTTTTATGTGCCTAAGACCCTAAATCGGTGGATCGGTCTATATGGCAGCTATAACCAAATCTCAACCGATCTTGGCCAATTTAACGAAAGATGTCGAAGGGCTTAAGGCAACTCCTTGTCCCAGATTTCAGCAAAATGGGATAATAAATGTGCCTTTTATGGCCAAGACCCTAAATCGGAGAATCGGTCTATATGACAGCTATATCCAAATCAGGACCGATCTCAACCAAATTGACGACGGACGTCGAAAGGCCTAAGACAACTCAGTGTCTCGTATTTCAGCGACATCGGACCAAAAAGTAAAACCGAAAGATCGGTCTATATGACAGCTATATCCAAATCAGAACGGATCAGGGCTAAATTGAAGAAAGATGTCGAAGAGCCTAGCAAAACTCACTGTCCTAAATTTCAGCAAAATCGGAAAATAAATGTGGCTTTTATGGGCCTAAGACCCTAAACCGGGAGATCGGTCTATATGGCAGCTATAACCAAATCTCGACCGATCTAGACCAAATAAAAGAAGGATGTTGATAGGCCTTACACAACTCACTGTCCCAAATTTCAGCAAAGTCGGATAATAAATGTGGCTTTTATGGACCTAAGACCTTAAATCGGAGGATCGGTCTGTATGACAGCTATATCCAAATCTGGACCGATCTGAGCAAAATTTAAGTAAGATATCGAGGGGCCTAACACAAGCCACTGCCTCAAATTTCAACAAAATCGGTTAATAAATGTGGCTTTTATGGATCTAAGATATTAAATCGGCGGATTGGTCTATATGGGGGCTATATCAATATGAAGGCTGATATAGCCCATCTTCGAACTTAACCTGCTTATAGACAAAAAAAAGAATCTGTGCAACGTTTCAGCTCATTATCTCTATTTTTTAAAGACTGCAGCGTGATTGCAACATATGGATGGACGGACAGACGGACGGACAGAGAGACGGACGTACAGACAGACGGACAGACGGATGGACAGACGGACGGAAGGAAAAACGGACGGACACAAACGGAAGGACAGACGAAAGGACAGACGGACGGACAGACGGACGGACAGACGGACGGACAGACGGACGGACAGACGGACGGACAGAAAGACAGACGGACGGATGGACAGTCGGATAGACAGACGGATGTACAGACAGACGAGCAGACGTACGGACGGGCAGACGGAAGGAAGGATAGACAGACGGACGGACAGACGAACAGACGGACGGACGGACAAGCAGACAGACGGGTGGACAGACGGACGGACAGACGGACGAACAGACGTACTGACAGACGTACGGACAGACGGACGGACAGATGGACAGACGGATGGACGGACGTATAGACAGGCAGACAGACTGACAGACGGACGGATGGACAGTCGGACAGACGGACGGACGGACAGTTGGACGAACAGACGGACGGACAGACGGACAGACGGACGGACAGACGGACGGACAGACGGACGGATAGACGGACGGACAGACGGACGGACAGACGGACGGACAGACGGACGGACAGACGGACGGACAGACAGGCGAACGGACAGAGAGGCGAACGGACAGACAGGCGAACGGATGGACGGACGTACTGACAGACGGATGGATGGACAGCCGGATGGATGGACAGACGGATGGACAGACAGACGTACACACAGATGGATGGACAAACAGACAGACGGACGGGCGGACGGACAGGCAGACGTATGTACAGACAGACGGGCAAATGGACGGACAGGCAGACGGAAGGAAGGACAGACATACGTACGGACAAGTCTAGATCGTCTTAGTTATTTATGACGATCAAGAATATATACACTTTATAGGGTCGGAAATGGATTATTCGATATGTTGCAAACGGAATGACAAAATGAATATACCCCCATCCTTGGGTCGTATAAGTTTGGTGAGTATAAAAATTAGTAAAAATAAGTAAAGGCGTGCCTAGTTCGGCAGGGCCAAGTCTTATAAACCCTCTACCATGGATAACATATGTCAAGTTCTTTGCCCGATATCTCTTTACAGAAAAACAAAGGATAATTGATAAGAATTGCGATGCTAAAAATATATCTAGTAATGAAACGAATGGGTTTGGGCTGTTGGATACCAAAGGTTGGGTATCCAATAGCTGTTGGATACCAAAAGGTGTAGAGGTCTGCAGAACCCACCTTTTTAAATTTCACCAAAATCGGATGAAAAATGCTCTTGTTTTAGGCTCCATACCCTATGTCGGGTGTACGGTCTGTATCCAAATATTGTCCATTCTGGACCACACTTGCTAGGAATTGGCGGGGGTCTTCGAGAACTTACTGTACCAATTTTCATCGAAATCGGGTAATAAATGGATACTTTATGGCCTTAATACCGTATATCAGGAGATTGGTCTATAAGGCAGCTATATCCAAATATGGTCCTATCTGAACCACATTCGACAAATTGGTACAGAGGTCTAGACAAAAACCCTTACTTCACTTAATTTGGATGACAGAACATTTGTTCCACTAGCCGAGCGTAGATTTAGATATAGCTCCCTATATGGGATATAAGGGCTGTAGTAGCCACAATTTAGATCCTATTGTAAGAAAATTTTGGAAGGTTCTATACAATATTTCAATAGGGATACAAAATTAAAGTCGGACTAGCTTTCAACATAGGTTCCATGTATTAAAAGTAGTACGTTGGTGGTGTAGGGTATTATCTAGTCGATTTTTGCCCTTCCTTACTGGTTTTCTGCTTGGTTTATTTTGAGTTAAAGTTCATTTGTCAAAATATTTGTAATATGACACTATCCATGAAATCTAGCACAAGTAGTACCAAACTATACGCGTTCTTTGTTATCAATATTAATTGGTCATCTATTGTATTGTGCGTTTGCTTTTGAAATCCAGAATTCATTCTTAATAATGAAAAATTCTTCCATTATGTGTAACAAATTAGCCATACCCCATAAGGTGAACCCAAAGTGCACCAATGGCACAAAACAATGTTAATGACTTTTTGTTGCAATAGCTGTTCATTGAGAGCCGGCATTAAGTGGCATTGGTAAATTGCTAACACATGTTTTAATGAGACTCGTTAAATTGATATGACGCAAAATTATTGGGGCAATAATTTCAAATGTGAATAGTTGAATAAAAAAGAAATCTGAAAAATAAAAATACCAAATTACAAAACTCAAATATTTTAGCATTTTAACTCAAATGTGTTACACATTTGAGGCATATTTTTGTTCATAAATATTTTCCATTTATTGCTTAATTGAATTTTGAACAAATAAAAAGGCGTTAAGTTCGGCCGGGCCGAACTTTGGATACCCACCACCTCGGGTATATATGTAAACCACCTTTCAGCAAAATTCGGTGAAAATTGCATACCTTATGTCCCATAGTAGTTATAACGAAATATGTTCCGATTTGGACCAAATATTAATAAGTCCAAGTCATTGTTGAACTGTGTATAACAAAATATCGAAAAAAAACCGATCTGAACCATATGCAACATGAATGTTGAAAAGCCTAACTTAAGTCACTGTGTTAAATTTCAATGAAATCGGATTGTATATGAGCCTTTTTTGGGGTCAAGACTTTAAATCGAGATATCGATCTATATGGCAGCTATATGCAAATCTGGATCGATCTAGACCAAATTGCAGAAATATGTTGGGGGGCTTAACTTAATCCTCTGTCCCAAATTTCAGCAACATCGGACAATAAATGCGCCCTTTATGAGCCCGAAACACTAAATCGAGAGATCGGTCTATATGGCAGCTATATCCAAATCTGGACCGATCTGAGCCAAATTGATAAATGATGTCGAAGGGCCAAACACAACTCACTGTCCCAAATTTCAGCAAAATCGGAAAATAAATGTAGCTTTTATGGGCCTTAAATACTAAATCGGAGGATCGGTCTATATGGCAGCTATATCCAAATCTTCACCGATCTAAGCCAAATTGACGGAGCGTATCGATCGGCCTAGCACAACTCACTGTACTAAATTTCAGCAAAATCGGGTAATAAATGTGGCTTTTATGGGCTTAAAAACCTAAATTGGCGGATCGGTCTATATGGCAGCTGTAACTAAATCTGGACCGATCTGTGCCATATTGCAAAAGTATGTCGAGGGGCTTAACATAACTCACTGTCCCAAATTTCAGTAAAATCGGATATTAAATGTGGCTTTAATGGGCCTAAGACCTTATATCGGAGGATCGGTCTATATGGCAGCTATATCCAAAACTGATGCGATCGAGGCCAAATCAACGGAGGATGTTGAAGGGCCTAACACAACTCACTGTCCCAAATTTCAGTAAAATCGGATAATAAATGCGCATTTTATGGGCCCAAAACATTAAATAGAGAGATCGGTCTATATGGCAGCTATATCCAAATCTTCACCGATCTTAGCCAAATTGACGAAGCGTGTCGACCGGCCTAGCACAACTCACTGTCCCAAATTTCAGCAAAATCGGGTAATAAATGTGGCTTTTATGGGCTTAAACCCCTAAATCGGCGGATCGGTCTATATGACAGCTATATCCAAATCTGGACCGATCTGTGCTATATTGCAGAGGTATGTCGAGGGGCTTAACATAACTCACTTTCCCAAATTTCGGCGACTTCGGACAATAAATGTGCCTTTTATGGGCCTAAGACCTTAAATCGAGAGATCTGTATATATGGCAGCTATATCCAAATCTGGACCGATCTGGGCCAAATTAACGGAGGATGTCGAAGGGCCTAACACAACTCCCTGTCCCAAATTTCAACAAAATTGGGTAATAAATATGACTTTTATGGGCCTAAGACCCTAAATCGGAGGATCGGTCTATATGGCAGCTATATCCAAATCTGGACCGATCTGAATCAAATTGAAGAAGGTTGTCGAAGGGCCCAACACTACTCACTGTCCAAAATTTCAGCAAAATCGGACTAAAAATTTGGCTTTTACGGGCCCAAGACCCTAAATCGAGAGATCGGTCTATATGGCAGCTATATCCAAATCTGGACCTACCTGGGCCAAATTGACGAAGCATGTCGAGCGGCCTAACGAAACTCATTGTCTTAAATTTCGACAAATTCGGATAATAAGTGTGGCTTTTATGGGCCTAAGACCCTAAATCGGCGGATCGGTCTATATGGGGGCTATATCAAGATATAGCCCTATATAGCCCATCTTCGAACTTACCCTGCTTATGGACAAAAAAAGAATCTGTGCAAAGTTTCAGTTTCTCTTTTTTTTAAGACTGTAGCGAGATTTCAATAGACATACGGACAGACGGACGGACATGCCTAGATCGTCTTAGATTTTTTAGGGTCCGAAATGGATATTTCGATGTATTGCAAACGGAATGACAAAATGAATATACCCCCATCCTTCGGTGGTGGTGGAGACAGAGTCTCTGCCAAAGCTTGACGAACTATTTATGGCATTTCCTCAAATTATGATCGAAAAATGTTTGACAATTTTTTAGCTGTTAAACGGTTTGATTCGATGGAATAACATTTTAACAGAGCTTGGAGTTTTAGTTTTTTTAGCTTTGAGAGTTGATGTGACAACCATTGAGAGCTGACATTAAGAATGTTGTCTTAAGCAATCATACGCCGCCATTCGCTCGTGGGCAAGTTAATATTTTTGTTATATATAAGCAAACTTGTGAAACATATAGAAATATTTAATAAGATTACTTTCAACTTCTTTACTGCTTTTAACAAAAGCAGTTATAATTGAATAACTTGCCACGTTTTATAAACCAAATATCAATCATAAACTTTTCGGTTTAGTAACCAATACCCGGCAGTGTGTTTACAATGTTAGCAAAGTTTGTGTCTTAAGTCTTTTGTTTTTATGGTTGAGGATTTTGCTAAGAGCAAGTGTTGTCTATACAAATAACGAATCATATCGTTAGCATTTATTATTGGCGACTAGAAGAACATTATTTTGCTCATTGTTTTCATAATTTGATATGATTTTGAGGATTGTGGGGCTTCATGTGAAAAAAAACATCATTCCCCTTTGGATCAAAGAAGTAACTTTTTTAAAGCTTTATGACAATCGAAGAAGAAATGCAAACTGTCCCAAGACCACAAAAAGACAAGCAGGGACGGGTAGGCTATGTTAAATTCCCATATTCGAATAAGCTCATAACAAGTAAAATTCTTTCTAATTTTTTCTTATAATTTTTATAAAAATCAAAATTTTCATTAAAAATAAAAAAGTTTGTGTCTTAAGTCTTTTGTTTTTATGGTTGAGGATTTTGCTAAGAGCAAGTGTTGTCTATACAAATAACGAATCATATCGTTAGCATTTATTATTGGCGACTAGAAGAACATTATTTTGCTCATTGTTTTCATAATTTGATATGATTATGAAGATTATAGGACTTCAAATGAAAAAAAAAAATAATTAAAAAAAAATTCATTCTTCCTTGGATCAAAGTTACCCTTGTGTAAAGCTTTATGACGATGGAAGAAGAAATGCAAACTGTTCCTAGACCATAAAAATACAAGCAGAGGTAGGTTTTCTTTGCTAAATTCCCATATTCGAATAAGTTTATGACAAGTAAAATTCTTTTAAATTTATTCTTAAATTTTATAAAAATCAAAATTCGGCGTCCTCGTCGTCGGACTATGTGACCCCCCCGACCTCTCCCGTACGGCAATTTACGCATATTACGGATTAAGGATAGCAGTCAGGTCTGGTACTGCCGAGATAGAGATATACCGCCAGTTGGTAGCTGGCCAGGCTTACAACCCCGACATAAGTGGGTTGCTATCTGGCCATAATCGTCTGGTTCTAGGGGACTTTAATGCGCATCACACGTCATGGCATTCTTTCCTAGGTAACGATCAGCGTGGCATAGCTTTGGCAGAGCAAATTGAAAACTCCACGTTTTGCACGGTGAATGAGGATGCCCTCACTAGGATAACGAGGAGGTGCAGCAGCTCGCCAGACATCTCAATTGCATCCCCTGATCTCCTGAGTGACGTATCCTGGCAAGCCGTCATCTCTTTGGGTTCAGACCACCTCCTCATAATTCTTACCATCGACCGACCACCCGACTTCATAACCTCTGAGCGCCGGACGTTTATCAATCAGAAAAAGGCCGATTGGACTGGCTTCAGAGAGTATACCAATCGCCGCTTCAGTGCATTGCCACCCCCTTTTTGATTAACGCAGCAGCCGTTCGCTTTATACCAGCCGGTCGAATACCCCAAATGCGGCCCAATTTCCCGGTGGTACTCGCAGACGAGCGTGATGAGATTCGTGCTATGGACCCCGCTAAGCCCAGAATCAGCGAACTGAATCTGGAAATAAACAGGGCAGTCAACGAACATAAGCGGAATTTGTGACTGGAACACTTGGAGCAATGTAACTTAGGCACCGGTGTAGGCAAACTGTGGCCCACTTTTAAGTCACTCTCGTACCCCGGTAGACGGGATGACAGGACCTCAGTCACTTTTGGCGAGATAACCGTGACTGATTCGAAGAGATGCGCCAGGTTGTTCAGCCGTCAATTTATTGTGCATCCCGAGAGAGACAGGGCAAGGAGGAAAGCCATTCGCCGTATTCGTGGTCTCCGTGGCGATGAACAGCCATCACAATTTACCATGGTCGAAGTTACGAATGTCATCCGTGGCGCCAAATCCTCCAAGGCGTGGGGCCCCGACGGAATCTCTACATTGATGCTTAAGAATCTGGATTCACCTGGAGTTGAGTACCTTACCACTGTCCTCAACCTGTCATTCAACCCGATGTCTGAAAAATGGGCAGAGTGATCCCGCTACTGAAGCCTGGAAAAGACCCCAGGTTGGGGGAGTCGTATAGACCGATCTCCCTTCTCTCACCAGTGGCAAAGACGATTGAGGCATTACTCCTGCCGGCCTCATAGGAGAATTTCCCTTCGCCGCGCATCAACATGGATTTCGGAGACTGCACAGCACAACAACAACTTTCCATGCCATCACCACACACATTTGCCATGGCTTCAATCTGCCCAGGCCATGTGATAGGACGGCCCTCGTGCCACTGGACCTATCGAAGGCATTCTACAACACATCCCTCCAGCCAGGCTTGAAACGATGGTTTGCGAATTATCTGTGTGGCCGCCAGTCATTTGTGGAATTTAGGGATAAAAAGTCGAAGCATCGTAGAGTGAAAGAGGGAGTTCCCCAAGGTGGGATGATATCTCCGGCACTGTTTAACCTCTACCTCTTCTCCATTCCACCCCCTCCAGATGGCATAGAGATCGTATCATATGCGGACGATTGTACGATCATGGCATCAGGCCCCCCACCCATTGATGACGACGAGCTTGTCTCATATTTCGCTGCAAGAAATCTGAAGATATCCGCCACCAAATCTTCAGCCTCATTGTTCACTACAAATACGCGTGAGGTGAATACTGAGCTGACTGTGAGGGTCGATGAAGAAATGATTCCGACCCTCAAGTGTCCCAAAATACTTGGCGTCACATTTGACAGCTCTTACACATTCTCCCCACATGCCACAGCAATATGCAATAAAGTCCAAAGTAGAAACAAGGTCTTCAAGTCACTTGCTGGCAGCACTTGGGGTGCAGACAAAAAAACCTTGTTGACCACGTACAAAGCAATTGGCCGGTCTGTGGTAAGTTATGCAGCGCCAGTGTGGAATAATATTCAGATCTATCAGAACGCCGCCCTCCGAACTGCGACGGGCTGTCTCCTCAGTTCTCATGTGGACCACCTCCATCCAGGAGACAAAGATCCTACCAGTGCGAAGACATAACTATTGGGTTGCCCAAAAAGTAATTGCGGATTTTTTAAAAGAAAGTAAATGCATTTGTAATAAAACTTAGAATGAACTTTAATCAAATATACTTTTTTCACACTTTTTTCTAAAGCAAGCTAACAGTAACAGCTGATAACTGACAGAAGAAAGAATGCAATTACAGAGTCACAAGCTGTGAAAAAATTTGTCAACGTCGACTATATGAAAAATCCGCAATTACTTTTTGGGCAACCCAATACATGCTGTCCAAGCAATACCTTTTGGGCTGTTATCGCAGAAACCATCCAAATCATCATCTTGTGGATAGATATCCACCGCTCAGAAGCCTTGAGGTACATCTAGAGCGTGAGGTTCAGCGCTATAAGAGAGAACCCCTAGATCAAGCGGCATATCAAGCGGGTCTAAACACCATGCATGCAGACACGGTAGCAGATGCGGTAATTGGCTACTGGGTGAATGTAGTCCTTGGAGAACGACCGCCACCCATTGCACCCGAAGAAATCGGCCTCGCCCGGCAAACCAGAGTGGTTCTGGCTCAATTACGTTCCGGCAGATGCAGCCGCCTCAATTCCCACAGAGCTAGGAATGATGCCGACGGGCAAGATGTATGTCCCGATTACGGCACGATACACGTCACCTGTTTAACTGCCCGGCCAGAACCACTCGACTCAGACCCAGATCCCTGTGGACGCACCCCATCTTAGTCGCAGAGTTCCTGGGTCTTGACACTCAAAAGAATCAAGCAGACGAAAAATAAAACACAATAAACTGCTACAACAACAACAACCACAACTTATTAAAAGTGTTGTAAATCGTATTCTCATGACTCCATAACGATTTTATTACTTTAATAGTTGAGACAGTAGCAAAATGATTATCCAAAATTATATGAAAATGCAGGCAATTAAAGTATTTTAGTGACCAACCCAGCCTTTGTGGCTTACTTTGCTACTTTGCTTTTAATTTAATCACCGATATATGTATGTGTCCCTCTAGTGTGGTGTCACACAGCCCCACCGCTTAGACCACAAGGCCGTTTTGGTATCACCAACATTGTCTATGCCAGAAATGACCAAGCTCCGCAAGGAATGACTGACAAGCGGAGTGAGTCAAACCACAAGGCAGCAGCAGCAGCAGCACTTCACAGACAGCAGATAATTGGTGACGGTTGTTGGGTCTTTCCAATGCAGATGTTGTTGACAATACCAGAAAAAAAGAGCCTTACGTGCAGTAAAACATGAAGTTCATGCTGAAAAAAGGCAAAACAAATAAAACACACAATTGCGATTAAAATCTTGTGAATGGACGTTTAATTCATGTTTTCGTTTTGGTTTAGCTATGAAATAAAATAAGAAATTAATTTGGATTACATTAATGGCAATAAATGGCATTTATCATTAAACAGACCAAGACGACGACGATGACGACGGCTAGTTACCACATTTGTTTATTGAAGTCCCAATTAAGTGTTCACACATTAAATGTGCACCATACATCTAAGATTATGGAGTATAAGGTGGCATGTTATGACATTGGACGACATATTTTCTATATGGGTTTTCAATACTGCACGAACCACACATGAGAACATGGGAAGTTGATAAACGTGATGTGGTGTATCCGCATGAAAATATTTTTTTTTTTTTTCAATTTTTTCTAATTCATCTAAAAATGTTGAATTCTTTAAACAAACATATTTTTTTTCAAATATGAAGTCTTAAATCAAAAAATACAAATGAAGAATACGACACTAAAAAGGGATACTTCTCTTATTCTCTTCATTCCGAAAGCAGAAAAACCTTAACACACGAAGGCGAAAGCTTTTCGTCCTACGTGTCATCCTTTATGCTAAAGACTCTTGAGAGGTTGATAAAAACATATTGGGTTGCCCAAAAAGTAATTGCGGATTTTTCATATAGTCGGCGTTGACAAATTTTTTCACAGCTTGTGACCCTGTAATTGCATTCTTTCTTCTGTCAGTTATCAGCTGTTACTTTTAGCTTGCTTTAGAAAAAAGTGTAAAAAAAGAATATTTGATTAAAGTTCATTCTAAGATTTATTAAAAATGCATTTACTTTCTTTTAAAAAATCCGCAATTACTTTTTGGGCAACCCAATATCTTAGGGCAAAGATGCCTGGAGATGACCGCTCCCGGCAGCAGCATGTACATATTTTTTCACAGCTTGTGACCCTGTAATTGCATTCTTTCTTCTGTCAGGGTCAACATTTGCGATTAGATGAAAGTTAACTAACCCTCCAAGAGATATCCTTCAGGAAGCTCTACATGCAACGCCAAGTGGTCTAGGTATAAATCCGTGCAAGTCAAAAGTAGTTTTTTCTGCAGGAGATACAAGTTGCCTACAGTGGCAACTGTCTCCTGGGGAGGGGGAAAATGCTCCATTTGCAGAAAGCGCAAAATGCCTGGGTGTTTGGTTGGACATGAAATTGATCTTCAAATCCAACATTTTGGAAAGGGCAAGAAAGAAAACTTTTGCTCTCTACATCTGCAAGAGAGCCATTCGCAAAAGTTGGACCGCGTGTCATGCGTTGGGTATATACTGCAGTTGTCAGACCTTTAATGTGATATGGTATTGTGGTCTGGTGGACGGCGCTTTAAATGTCCACCTACTGTTCAATACTCAACCGGATCGAAAGGATGGCTTGTGCGTGCATCACAGCCGCAATGAGGACGACACAATCTGATGCACACCATTTGATGCACACCATCTGATGTACACCATCTGATGCACACCATCTGATGCACACCATCTGATGCACATCATCAGATGCACACCATCTGATGCACACCATCTGATGCACACCATCTGATGCACACCATCTGATGCACACCATTTGATGCACACCATCTGATGCACACCATCTGATGCACATCATCAGATGCACACCATCTGATGCACACCATCTGATGCACACCATCTGATGCACATCATCTGATGTACACCATCTGATGCACACCATCTAATGCACACCATTTGATGCGCACCATCTGATGCACACCATCTGATGCACACCATCTGATGCACATCATCAGATGCACACCATCTGATGCACACCATCTGATGCACACCATCTGATGCACACCATCTGATGCACACCATCTGATGCACACCATCTGATGCACACCATTTGATGCACATCATCTGATGCACACCATCTGATGCACACCATCTGATGCACACCATCTAATGTACAACATCTGATGCACACCATCTGATGTACACCATCTGATGCACACCATCTGATGCACACCATTTGATGCACACCATCTGATGTACACCATCTGATGCACACCATCTGATGCACACCATCTGATGCACACCATCTGATGCACACCATCTGATGCACACCATCTGATGCACACCATCTGATGCACACCATCTGATGCACACCATCTGTTGCACACCATCTGATGCACACCATCTGATGCACACCATCTGATGCACACCATCTGATGCACATCATCTGATGCACACCATCTGATGCACACCATCTGATGCACACCATCTGATGCACACCATCTGATGCACATCATCTGATGCACACCATCTGATGCACACCATCTGATGCACACCATCTGATGCACACCATCTGATGCACACCATCTGATGCACATCATCTGATGCACACCATCTGATGTACACAATCTGATGCACACCATCTGATGCACACCATCTGATGCACACCATCTGATGCACATCATCTGATGCACACCATCTGATGCACACCATCTGATGCACACCATCTGATGCACTATACCGATGGCTCCAAACTAGACGACCAGGTGGGCTTTGGGGTGTACTCTAAGTATCTAGAACTGGTCATATCGAAACGATTACCCGACCACTATAGTGTGCATCAAGCGGAAATCTTTGTAATTAAGAAAGTGGTAGAATGGCTAGGTTAGGTTAGGTTGAAAAGAGGGTGCAGATATGAATCTGCCCCATGCCACTATGGACATACACCTAAGCCAGTAATCGGCTTGTTGTGCGCTTTAAAAACTATAAAATAACCTCTAAAAGGAAGTTTTTAAGTTAGACATTCCATGCTACTTACAAAATCCTTAATTGTTGTCAATACCACTCCCCTAAGTTGGTTCATGTCTGATATTGTGTCTCCACCTAAATACCGGTATCTGTTGGATGAGCGTCTTATCATCTTACCCGCATATCCTACACATGCTGCCACTTGCCGCACCGATTTTGCCTGAGTGAGTTCGTAGTCTTATGTGTCCCGTTATGATACCAATAGCTATACTGACCTCCTTGTTGCTTACTTTCAGTAATAGCCTTGTCTTCTCACGTTGTGGATCCCCCCCCCCCCCCCATAGGATTTTCGCCGTCTTAGCGACCGTTTCGCTGTTCCACAATGTTGGATGCCCATTCGTCGCCCACACCCTTAACTCGGACTGCATCGACCCGAAAGTCTTCGGGTTAGCCAAGTTTATTGACGGCAGTCCTCGGGCCTTCACCGCCAAATCGTCTGCCCTTTAATTTCCCCGGCACCCAAACGATGCGGATTTTGCCATCCACAGAGAAGGCGTTAATCTCATTCATACACTGCAAGGCTTGGTTGTTATTGCCCTTATGGCAATTTTACTGTCGGTAAAGAGGTTCACACTCGACGTCCATGCGTAAGCACCTCACCACTTCATGCATTCCATGATCGATCGGATCTCCGCCTGCAGGATCGTATTATGATCAGGCAGTCTAAAACAGATCTCTGTCCCTGGGTTCTTAATGTAGACCCCCAGGCCCACTTTATCCTCTAGCATTGATCCATCCGTGTATTATGATCTTCCAGATGGCAATACTAGGGCTTCGTCAATCCAAAACTGTGCCGATGGCAGCAGTGCCTCGCACTCCACTTCAAGGTTCATCTCAAGTATCCGATCGGAAACCTCTTGCTTTCCTTCCAGGTTTCCCATCGTCACCTCGATTATACCGTGATGGTATGAGCTGCTTCCATCCTCAATCCATTCTCCCATCGCCTTAAGTCTCATAGCCGCAGTGGCTGCCTCACACTTAATCTGTCTGTCAATGGGTCAGATATCTAGAATAGCCTCCAGTGTCCTAGTGGGCGTGGTCCTCATCGCTCCGCCTATGCCAAGACAACAAGTTCTCTGAACCTGTTGCATGGTTCGTAATGTATCTTCCTTATTCTGTTCCTGTGGCATCACCATGAACGAAAACGTCTAAGTGAGTCCAATGGCAGACTGCCTCTTAAACCTAACCTAACGATGTTTGTGTCTGTCTGTCCGCCCGTCTGATGTTATCACAAGAATTGAGATACTGAGCTGATATTTAGCACAAAATCCGTCTTTTTGCTGCACGTAGGTTAAGATCTTGAACGAGGCAAATCGAACCATATTTGGTTATAGCTGCCATATAGACCGACCTGCCGATAAGGGGTGTGAAGCCCATAAAAGCTTTATTTATTTCCCCGATTTCGCTGAAATTTGACGCATTGAGTTGTTGCAGAAACCACATGTCATCCAAGTCAAGCTCTTGCATTTTGGGCAAAAAAAAAAAGTTGGATATCATCTAATGATAGTGCTCACCATTCACATTTGCATTACGATTCATCGCATCACCTTTAAAGAAGTACGGTCCAATGATACCACCAGCGTATAAACCGCACCAAACTGTAAATTTCTCTGGATGCATTGGTAGCTCTTGCAATGCTTCTGGCGGATCTTCACTCCAAAATCGACAATTCTACTTATTTACCTAACCATTGAGCCAAAAATGAGCTTCGTCGATGGAATGTCTTTCAACGGACGATGCACTTTCTTAACAGAGTACGCAAGCATTAGACGATTCCTAGTTAAACTATAGACCAAACTTAAGATGTTTGACAGTGGATCAAAAGACGAATGGTGTGCGAGCTGTCCAAGCCAGTGTTGCCAAAAAAGATAATAGATTAAAAAAATCACCCGTATAGGAGTGCAAACAATACTTACTTCTTTTAATTGCTCTAAACATTTTTGAGAATGGTGTTTTTACAAATTATTTTTATACCCTCCACCATAGGATGGGGGTGTACTAATATCGTCAATCTGTTTGTAACACCTTGAAATAAGCGTCGGAGATCCCATAAAGTCTTGTTGATGGTCATGTCATTTTAAGTCGATCTAGCCATGTCCGTCCGTCCGTCTGTACGTCCGTGTGTCCGTCCTCCTGTCCGTCCGCCCGTCTGTCCGTCCGTCCGTCTGTCCGTCCGTCTGTCCGTCCATCCGTCTGTCCGTCCATCCGTCTGTCCGTCCATCCGTCTGTCCGTCCATCCGTCTGTCCGTCCGTCTGTTCGTCCCTCTGTCCGTCCCTCTGTCCGTCCGTGTGTCCGTCCGCCTGTCCGTCCGTCTGTTCGTCCGTCTGTCCGTCCGTCTGTCCGTCCGTCTGTCCGTCCGTCTGTCTGTCGAAAGCACGCTAACTTACGAAGGAGCAAAGCTGGCCGCTTGAAATTTTGCACAAATACTTTTTATTAGTGGTCAGTTGGGACTGTAAATGGGCCAAATCGGTCCATGTTTTGATATAGCTGCCATACAAACCGATCTTGGGTCTTGAATTCTTGAGCCTCTAGAGGGCGCAATTCTTGTCCGATTTGACTATAATTTTGCATGTGGTGTTTTGGTATCACTTCCAACAACTGCGCTAAGTATGGTTCAAATCATTCCATGTGCTGATATAGCTGCCATATAAACCGATCTTGGGTCTTGACTTCTTGAGCCTCTAGAGGGCGCAATTCTTAACCAATTTAGCTGAAATCTCGTATGACTTGTTTTGCTTCAACTTCCAATATCTGCGCCAAATATGGTTAGATCAGTCCATAACCAGATATAGGTGCCATATAAACCGATCTGGGATCTTGCCTTCTTGAGCCTCTAGAGGGCGCAATTCTTGTCCGATTTGACTGTAATTTTGCACGTGGTGTTTTGGTATCACTTCCAACAACTGCGCTAAAAATGGTTCAAATTGGTCCATGTTTTGATATAGCTGCCATATAAACCGATATTGGGTCTTGACTTCTTGAGCCTCTAGAGGGCGCAATTCTCATCCGATTTGGCTGTAAATTTGCATCAGGTATTCTGTTATGACTTCCAATAACAGTGCTAAGTATGGTGCATATCAGAACATAGCCTGATATAGCTGCCATATAAACCGATTTGGGATCTCGACTTCTTGAGCCTCAAGAGGCCTCAATTATCATCCGATTTGGCAGAAATTTTGTACAACGGCTTCCCTCCTGACCTTTAACATACGTTTCAAATATGACTGGAATTTGGCTGACATTTTGCTTGAGGTGTTTTATTATCACTTCCAACAACTGTGTTGAGTATGGTTGAAATCGGTCCATAATCTGATATAGCTGTCATATAAACCCATCTGCGGTCTTGACTTCTTGAGCCTCTAGAAGGCGCATTTGCTATCCAATTTGGATGAAATTTTGAACGATGTGTTTCGTTATGACTTCCAACAACTGTGCCAAGCATGGTTCAAATCGGTCTATAAACTGATATAGCTGCCATATAATCCGATTTGGGATCTTGACTTCTTGAGCCTCTAGAGGGCGCACTTTTTATTCGACTTGACTGAAATTTTTTCACTACGTGTTTTGTTACGGCTTTCAACTACTATGCTAAGTGCTGTTGAAATCGGTCAAGAAAATTATATAGCTGTCATATAAACCGATCTTGGATCTTGACTTCTTGAGCCTCAAAAGGGGGCGCAATTCTTATCCAATTTAGCTGAAATTCGCATGTTTTGCTATAACTTCCAATATCTGTGCCAAATATGGTTTAGATCGATCCATTACCTCATATAGCTGCCATATAAGCCGATCTGGGATCTTGACTTCTTAAGCCTCTAGAGGGCGCAATTATTAACCAATTTGGGTGAAATTTTGTACAACTGCTTCTTCCATAATCTTCGACATGCATGTCAGATATGGTCTGAATCGGTCTATAGCCTGATAAAGCTACCATATAAACCGATCTCCATATTTGACTTCTTGAGCCCCCAAAGGGCGCAGTTCTTATTCGAATCGGCTGAAATTTTACACAATGGCTTCTACTATGGTCTCCAACATTCAATTCAATTACGATCCGAATCGGACCATAACTTGATATGGATCCAATAGCACAGCAGTTCTTTTCTTTTATCCTTTGTTTGCCTCAAAAGAGATACCAGGAAAAGAACTTAGCAAATGCCATCCATGGTGGAAGGTATATAAGATTCGGCCCTGACGAACGTAGCACGTTTTTACTTGATAAAGAATTCGAAAAATTTTATTTTAGGTATAAAAACTTTTTTATTTACAAAAAATTAAGCAAGAACATCAATTGCAACTCACTCTTATTTAGTGTTTCTCTTTCTCCCTCTCTCTCTCTCACTCTCTCTCTCTCTGGTATTTCTCTAATTTAAAAATCTAACTTTACAACTCTCCTTATGATAACAAAATCTGTTTCCGCTCTCTAAGGTTTTATACAAATATAAGTGACTTGAAGCTCTGAATATTAACATTTCTCTCACTCTCCAACATATTTACAAAATTTATGAAAAATTAAAAACAATGACAAAATGAAAAGAAATAGGTCTCGATGATTTAAATTAAATTAATGATAATATGAAATTTTCGTCCAAATGTCATACACATGAGAATTGTCGTCCTGGGCAAGCTTTGAAGCAAAAATCATTGTCGATTATCTGTATGCCCCCCTCGACTTAATGATGATAAACCGAGTGACCATAACTGGCAAGACCATGATGATAACCATAACCATAGGCGGGAGCAGCAACCACTGCGGGGGCAGCATAAGTCTTATAAACTGGAGCAGCAACAACGGCGGGGGCAGCATGTACCACAGGAATAGCTTTAGCGGAAACCTTGTAGGTATTGGCATAGGAGGTAGCCACGGGAGCAGCATAGGTTTTAATGACTGGAGCAGCATGTACAACAGGTGCTGCATGTACTATGGGAGCAGCATAGGATTTGTAGACAGGAGCTGCTACACCATGGTAGGAAGCACTATAGGCGGGAGCAGTTAAAGCTAAACCATGACCCAGATAGCCAGCTGAGGCGACAGCGAAGAGAGCAGAGAAGACAGCAATCTACAAAAATGAGGAAAATTTAAATTATTTAAGGAAAAATCTATAAAAAACAAGAAGTAAAATAGAGAGATCGATTAAGATGGAAGCTGTATCGGGCTATAGACCAATTCAGACCATAATAAACAAGTATATTAATGGTCATGAGGGGATCCGCGGTAAAAAATTTCAGGCAAATCGGATAAAAATTGCGACCTCTAGAGGCTCAAGAAGTCAAGATCCCAGATCGGTTTATACAGCAGCTATATCAGGTTATGGACCGATTTGAACTATTCTTCGCACAGTTGTTGGAAGTCATAATAAAACACCTCATGCAAAATTGCAGCCAAATCGGATAAGAATTGTGCCCTCTAGCGGCTCAAGAAGTCAAGACCCAAGATCGGTTTATATGACAGCTATATCAGGTTATGGGCCGATTTGAACTATTCTTCGCACAGTTGTTGGAAGTCATAATAAAACACCTCATGCAAAATTGCAGCCAAATCGGATAAGAATTGTGCCCTCTAGCGGCTAAAGAAGTCAAGACCCAAGATCGGTTTATATGGCAGCTATATCAGTATATGGACCAATTTGGCCCATTTACAATCCCAACCGACCTACACTAATAAGAAGTATTTGTGTAAAATTTCAAGCGGCTAGCTCTACTCCTTCAAAAGTTAGCGTGCTTTCGACAGACGGACGGACATACGGACGGACGGACATACGGACGGACGGACATGGCGAGTTCAACATAAAATGTCACGACGATCAAGAATATATATACTTTATGGGGTCTTAGACGCATATTTCGAGGTGTTACAAACAGAATGACGAAATTAGTATACCCCCATCCTATGGTGGAGGGTATAACAAGTACAGCAGAAGTGACGGGAGTCATAAAGGAACCGTTTGTGTCAATTTTTGTGAGAATCGGATAAGAAATTAATGACTACTTTATTGCTATATTAGTCGAAATCGGGCGATCGTATATAGGAGAGCTATATCGAAATCTAAACCGATTTTGACAAAAATCCGCACGTTTCATGGTAGTAGTAAAAGGGAATGGTTTTGAGAAGATTGGGTGATAAATGCGCTTATATAGGTCTTAGAAGCGAAAATCGGGAGATACACATATATGGAAGCTATATCTAAATCTGAACCGATTTAGATGAAATTGAACGGTCATATCAAGACTTACAAGGGAACCCCTTGTACAAAATTTCGCGAGAATAGGTTCACACAAGACGATATTATTGCAATATTAGTCCAAATCGGACAAACATATATATGGGTTGCCCAAAAAGTAATTGCGGATTTTTCATATAGTCGGCGTTGAGATATTTTTTCACAGCTTGTGACTCTGTAATTGCATTCTTTCTTCTGTCAGTTAGTTTAGCTTGCTTTAGAAAAAAAGTGTAAAAAAAGTAGATTTGATTAAAGTTCATTCCAAGTTTTATTAAAAATGCATTTACTTTCTTTTAAAAAATCCGCAATTACTTTCTGGGCAACCCAATATATATGGGAGCTATATCTAAATCTGAACAGATTTTTTTCAATTTCTTTAGGTTTTATCTTTAGGCAAAACAAGTAAAAGATTGCTAAGTTCGGCCTGGCCGAATCTTATATACCCTCCACCATGGATCGCATTTGTCCAGATCTTTTCCCGGTATCTCTTTTTAGGCAAACAAAGAATAAAAGAAAAGACTTGCTATGCTATTGGAGTTATATCATGTTATGGCCTGATTCGCACCATATTTAAACCGTATGTTTGAGATCTTAGTAGAAGTCATTGTGTACAATTTCAGCCAATTCGAATTAGAATTGGGCCCTTTAGAGGGTTCAAAAAGTAAAATAGGAAGACCGGTTCATATGGAAGCTGTATCAGGCTATAGACTGATTCAGACCATATTTGACACGAATGTTAAAGATCATGAAAGAAGCCGCTGTACACAATTTTAGCCAAATGGGTTAATAATTGCGCCCTCTAGAGGCTTAAGAAGTCAAGATCCCAGATCGGCTTATATGGCAAATAGATCAGGTTATGGACCGATCTAAACCATATATAGCACATTTGTTGGAGGTTACAGCAAAACAAATCATGCAAAATTGCTGCCAATTTGGATAAAAAGTGCGCCCTCTAGAGGCTGAAGAACTCAAGATCCAAGATCGGTTTATATGGCAGCTATGTCAGTTTATAGACCGATTTCAACCGCATTTAGCACAGTTTTCGAAAGTCATAATAGAATACGTCGTGCAAAATTTCAGCCAAATCGGATAAAAAGTGCGCCGTCTAGAGGCTCAAGTAGTCAAGATCCCAAATCGAATTATATGGCAGCTATATCAGTTTATAGACCGATTTCAAACTTACTTGGCACAGTTGTTGGAAGTCATAACAAAACACGTAGTGCAAAATTTCAACCAAATCGAATAACAAGTGCGCCCTCTAGAGGCTCAAGAAGTCAAGATCCCAGATGGGTTTATATGCAGCTATATCAGGTTCTTGACCGATTTCAACCGTACCTAGCACAGTTGTTGAAAGTCATAAAAAAACACGTTGTGCAAAATTTCAGCTAAAATTGGACAAAAAGTGCGCCCTCTAGAGGCTCAAAAGTCAAGATCCAAGTTCGGCTTATATGGCAGCTCTATCACGTTATAGACCGATTTGAACCATATTTAGCACAGTTATTGTAGGTTATAGCAAAACAAGTCGTGCAAAATTTCAGCCAAATTGGATTAATATTGCGCCCTCTAGAGGCTCAAGAAATCAAGATCCAAGATCGGTTTATATGGCAGCTATATCAGGTTATGGGCCGATTTCAACCATATTTAGTTGTTGAAAGTCATAACAAAACACGTCGTGGAAAATTTCAGCCAAATCGGATAAAAAGTGCGCCCTCTAGAGACTCAAAAAGTCAAGATCCAAGATCAGTTTATATGGCAGTTATATCAGGTTGTTGACCGATTTCAACCGTACTTAGCACAGTTGTTGAAAGTCCTAACAAAACAAGTCATGCAAAATTTCAGCCAAATCAGATAAAAAGAGCGCCCTCTAGTGGCTCGGCTCAAGAAATCAAGATCAAGAAAAATGGGATAAGAAATCGATTGAGAACTCAACTCTATGCGGTGTTTGCACACTTTAATCAAAAGTGCAGCCAAATATTATTTGTTCAAATGTGTCTTGCTATAGTCACAGTAGGCCCGAAATAAGCAAGGGATACTAGCATCCATGGTAGGAAATAGGTTTTCTATGATATTGAATATCGATTTTTAATCTCTTGCGATTAATTTTTTTATCACGTTTTGACACGAATAAACAACTTTTTAAGGTATTTAAATTCAATTAAATTTTTATGATATTTTACACTGAATGCGGCACACCTCACTTCAAAATGTAGGCTGTAGCATATATATTGTCGTTACATTAAATTTTGGACTAGGCTCGGCTTTTACTTTCATACTAGGCTTTTACTTTCATACAATCGGATATTATCCAGCTGCAGGCCCTAGTCATCTGTGTCAATTTCAAATATAAAAATAGAAAACCCTTTTTTTGGAATGTGAGCCAGAAACTGTGTTTTTTTTTTTTGCTTCGTAATAGCATTTGACTGGTTTCCTAGATGGCGATTTCATTTAACACCACCCAAACTTGTCAGTAGGAGTTGTCAATTTTGTTTTGTTGCTGTTATTTTTTTATTTCGAAAAAACACTTGACTGCTACTTGAAACTATTTAAAATTTTTTTATTTATATAAAGTTTGTGTCTTAAGTCTTTTGTTTTTTCACTTCACTTTCCCCACTCAGAAATATTTGCAACAATTTTCCATAACTTGTGAATATCCTTTTTTTTCCTCCACTATATCCTTACCAATTTAAACATTTTGTTGTGGGAATTTTTAATTTGGTTCTATTCGAAGAATGTGCTTGAGTTTCGTTTTACTTATGATTTGAATGATTATGACAAAATCACAAGACATTTATACTAAACCACAATGCTATGAAAACCTAGTGAGTATCGAGCATAACAACAAAAACAACAACAAAAACAATGAATACTAGAAACACATGCGGATTAACAAGAAAAACTCCAATAACAATTCTGAATGACTGTATTAATGAATGAATGGTCGAATGAGTTACTGTCTTACTGTCGGTTGAAATTCAACTACCATTACAACAATAGTGCAGCAAACATAAGCATACACACACATTTTTCAGCGGCAGTTAAATTGGAAAACCGCTTAAGACATATTTTAATGGTATAAAAAGTAAAAACGTCCTAAGTTGGGCAGGGAGAATCATGAGTAGCCAACACCATGGATTCTGCTATTTCCGGTTATTTTACAACAACCAAATTGGGAATTGGTTGCGGCTGCAAGTTGTCATATCGGGGAATCGGTATTCAAGGGCCCTACATTGGTATTTAGACCGACTCAGGTGAAACTTGACAGGGACACTGGAAGTCATAACAGAAGTGTTTGTGTCTAATTTCAGCTAAACTAGGTGCAAATTGAAGTCAAATCCGGGGATCGATTTAAGGGGGGGTGGGTACACCAGTTTTTTGACTGATTCGGATCATACACAGCAATGATATTGAAAGTCCGAAGAGAAGTCCTCTTGACGAACTCCAGCCAAGTTAGATGAAAAAAGAGACCCTTAGCAGGCAAGAATTCAAATCCGGTGATCGGTTTATATGGGGGCTATGTCAGTATATAGACTGATTCGGATGGTACTTGACATGGATGTTGGAAGTCATAGCAGGAGTATTTGTTCCAAATTTCAGATAAATAAAAGAAAAACAAGTAAAAGCGTGCTAAGTTCGGAGGGGTCAAAACTTATATACCCTGGCCGAATCTTAGATACCCTACTCTTATATACCATGGTCGCATCTGTCAAGTTCTTTGCGCAGTATCTGTTTTTAGGCAAACAAAGTATAATGAACAAGTAAAAGCGTGCTAAGTTCGGCCAGGCCGAATCTTATATACCCTCCACCATGGATCGCATTTGTCGAGTTCTTTTCCCGTCATCTCTTCTTAGGCAAAAAAGGATATAAGAAAAGAGTTTCTCTGCTATTAAAACGATATCAAGATATGGTCCGGTTCGGACCACAATTAAATTATATGTTGGAGACCTGTGTAAAATTTCAGCCAATTCGTATAAGAATTGGGCCCATTGGGGCTCACGAAGTAAAATAGAGAGAACGACTTATATGGGATCTGTATCGGGCTATAGACCGATTCAGACCATAATAAACACGTTTGTTGATGGTGATGAGAGGATCCATCGTACAAAATTTCAGGCATATCGGATAATAATTGCGACCTCTAGGGGTCAAGAAGTCAAGACCCAAGATCGGTTTATATGACAGCTATATCAGGTTATGGACCGATTTAAACCTTATTTGACACAGTTGTTGGATATCATAGCAAAACACGTCATGCAAAATTTCATTCCAATCGGATAAGAATTGCGCACTCTACAGGCTCAAGAAGTCAAGACCCAAGATCGGTTTATATGGCAGCTATATCAAAACATGGACCGATATGGCCCATTTACAATACCAACCGACCTACACTAATAAGAAGTATTTTTGCAAAATTTCAAGCGGCTAGCTTTACTCCTTCGGAAGTTAGCGTGCTTTCGACAGACAGACGGACGGACGGACGGACGGCCAGACAGACGGACGGACAGACAGACGGACCGACATAAAATGTCACGAAGATCAAGAATATATATACTTTATGGGGTCTCAGACGAATATTTCGAGTAGTTACAAACAGAATGACGAAATTAGTATACCCCTCATCTTATGGTGGAGGGTATAATAAGGACGGAGGAGCAGCTATATCAAGTTATAGTCCGATTCGGGGCTCAAGAAGCGAAATCGGGAGATCGGTTTATATGGGAGCTATATATTGGGTTGCCCAAAAAGTAATTGCAGATTTTTCATATATTCGGCGTTGACAAATTTTTTCACAGCTTGTGACTCTGTAATTGCATTCTTTCTTCTGTCAATTATCAGCTGTTACTTCTAGCTTGCTTTAGAAAGAAAATGTAAAAAAGTATTTTTGATTAAAGTTCATTCTAATTTTTATTAAAAATGCATTTACTTTTTTTTTAAAAATCCGCAATTACTTTTTGGGCAACCATAGATCGATTCTGACCATATTGCACACGTATGTTGAAGGCCATGGGAGGAACCGTTGAACAAAATTTGTGCCAAATCGGACCATTGAGGACAATACTTCGCACAGTTGTTGGAAGTGATATCAAAACACTATGTGCAAAATTTCAGTCAAATCGGATGTGAATTGCGCCCTCTAGAGGCTCAAGAAGTCAAGACCCAAGATCGGTTTATATGGCAGCTATATCAGGTTTTTGGCCGATTTGAACCTAACTCAGCACAGTTGTTGGAAGATATAGAAAAATACGTCGTGCAAAATTTTATTCCAATTGGATAAGAATAGCAACCTCTAGAGGCTCAAGAAGTCAAGACCCAAGATCGGTTTATATGACTGCTATACCAGATTATAAACCGATTCGAACCATACTTGGCACAGTTATTGGATATCATAACAAAACACGTCGTGCAAAATTTCATTCTAATGGGATAAGAATAGCGCCCTCTAGTAGCTCAAGAAGTCAAGACCCAAGATCGGTTTATATGACTGCTATATCAGGTTATAGACCGATTTGAACCATACTTCGCACAGTTATTGAAAGTAATATCAAAACACCATGTGCGAAATTTCAATCAAATCGGACGAGAATTGCGCCCTCTATAGGCTCAAGAAGTCAAGACCCAAGATCGGTTTATATGGCAGCTATATAAGGTTATTGGCCGATTTAAACCTAACTCAGCACAGTTGTTGGAAGTTATAGCGAAACACGTCGTGCAAAATTTCAATCCAATCGTATAAGAATAGCGCCCTCTAGTGGCTCAAGAAGTCAAGACCCAAGATCGGTTTATATGGCAGCTATATCAGGTTATGGACCGATTTGAACCTAATTGAACACAGTTGATGGAAGTGATACCAAAACATCGCGTGCAAAATTTCATTCCAATGGGATAAGAATAGCGCCCTCTAGAGGCTTAAGAAATCAAGATTCAAAAACGGTTTATATGGCAGCTATATCAGGTTATTGGCCGATTTGAACCTAACTCAGCACAGTTGTTGGAAGTCATAGCGAAACACGTCGTGCAAAATTCCATTCCAATCGGATAGGAACAGCGCCCTCTAGTGGCTCAAGAAGTCAACACCCAAGATCGGTTTATATGGCAGCTATATCAGGTTATGTACCAATTTGCGCCATACCTTATACAGTTATTGGAAGTCATAATAAAACACCTCATTAAAAATTCCAGCCAAATTGGATAAGAATAGCGCCCTCTAGAGGCTAAAGAAGTCAAGTTCCAAGATCGGTTTATATGACTGCTAAACCAGATTATGAACCGATTTAAATCATACTTAACACAGTTGTTGGAAGTTATACTAAAACACCATGTGCAAAATTTCAGTCAAATCGGATCAAGACCCAAGATCGGTTTATATGGCAGCTATATCAAAACATGGACCGATTTGGCCCATTTAAAATCCCAACCGATCTATACTAATAAAAAGTTTTTGCGCAAAATTTCAAGCGTCTAGCTTTACTCCTTCGAAAGTTATCGTGCCTTTGACAGACAGACGGACGGACGGACAGACGGATAAAAGGACAGACGGACGGACAGACGGACGGACGGACGGGCAGACGGATGGACGGACAGATAGACGGACGGACGGACGGATGGACGGACAGACAGACGAACGGACATGGCTAGATCGACTTTAATTTTCGTATAGCAAAAATTATGTTCGACAAGTGCTTCTTCTTTGCTCACCATACACATACAGCCATTAAGGTGCATTCAAGATAAAATACAAATTGATGAGCTAAATCACCTTTCGTCAAAAACCGTTGAAAAATTCATACCTCTTGCCCCATAGCAGCTATATCGAAATATGTTCCAGATTTGGACCAAATATTATTAAGTACAAGTTATTGTTAGTAGCCATATCTAAGAATAAACCGATTTGAACCATATACGACACCGATGTCGAAAAGCCCACCATAAGTCACCGTGTCAAATTTCAGTTTAATCGGATTATAAATGCGCCTTTTATGGGGTCAAGACATTAAACCTATATGGCAGCTACATCCGCATCTGGATCGATTTGTGCCAAGTTGCAGAAAAATGTTGAAGAGTCTAACACAACTCACTGTCCCAAATTTTGGCAACATCGGACAATAAATGCGCCTTTTGTAGGCCCAAAAATCTTAAATCGAGAGATAGGTCTATATGGCAGCTATATCCAAATCTGGACCGATCTGGGCCAAATTGAAGAAGGATGTCGAAGTGCTTTACGCAACTCACTGTCCCAAATTTGGCAACATCGCAAATGCGTCTTTTATGGTCCCGAAACCTTAAATCGACAGATCGGTTTATATGGCAGCAATATGCAAATCTGGACTGATCTGGGCCAAATTGAAGAAGGAGGTCGAAGGACCCAACACAACTCACTGTCCCCAATTTCGGCGAAACCGGCCAACAAATGCACCTTTTATGGCCCCAAAACCTTAAATCGAGAATTCGGTGTGGCAGCTATATCCAAATCTGGACCGATCTGAGCCAAATTGAAGAAGGATGTCAAAGGACCTCACATGACTAGCTGTCCCATGTTTCGGCGACCTCGGACAATAAATGCACCTTTTATGGCCCCATATTGGCAAGAACTCGACAAATGTGATCCATGGTGGAGGGTATATAAGATTCGGCACGGCCGAACTTAGCACGATTTTACTTGTTATTTTTATGCCTGCCACTGTAGTATAGGGTGTATATTCATTTAGTCATTCCGTTTGCAACACATCGAAATATCAATTTTCGACCCAACAAAGTATATATACTTCGGATCGTGGTAAAATTCAAAGACGATTTAACGATGTCCGTATGTCTGTCCGTCTATCCGTCTGTCCGTCCGTCTGTTGTAATCACCCCAGAGCCTTCAAAACTTGAGATCTTGAGCTGAAATTTGCACAGATACGTCTTTTTGATGTAGGCTGGTTAAGTTCTTGAACGGGCAAAATCGGACCATATTTGGATATAGTTGCTATATAGACCGATTTTCCGATATAGGGTGTGAAGCCCATAAAAGCTTTATTTATTACCCGATTTCGCTGTAATTTAAAACAGTGGGTTAGTTTAAGCCTCCCAACATCTGATGTAAATATGGTTCAGATCGGACTATATTTAGATATAGCTGTCACATAGACCGGACTCCCGATAAAGGGTCTGCAGGCCATAAAAGCTTTATTTATTACTCGATTTCACTTAAATTTGCAACATTGGGTTATTTTAAGCTAAGCAACATCCAACCTAAATATGGATTAGATCGGTCTATATTTAGATATAGCTGCCATATAGACCGATCTCCCGATAGATAGCCTGAAGGCAGCAAAAACTTTACTTTTTAACCGATTTCGCTGAAATTTGGAATAGTGAGCAGTTTTAAACCATAAAGCTTTGTCCATAAAAGCTTTATTTTTAAATGATTTCGCCAAAATTTGAAACAGTGAGTTATTTTTAGCTTCCTGATACCCGACCTAAATATGGTTCAGATGGGACTATATTTAGATATAGCTGCCACATAGGCCGATCTCCCGATAAAGGGACTGAAGCCCATAGAAGCTTTATTTATTACCCGATTTCGCTGAAATTTGAAACAGTGAGTTATTTTTAGCCTCCTGATACCCGACCTAAATATGGTTCAGATCGAACTATATTTACATATATTGGGTTGCCCAAAAAGTAATTGCGGATTTTTTAAAAGAAAGTAAATGCATTTTTAATAAAACTTAGAATGAACGTTAATCAAATATACCTTTTTTACACTTTTTTTCTAAAGCAAGCTAAAAGTAACAGCTGATAACTGACAGAAGAAAGAATGCAAGTACAGAGTCACAAGCTGTGAAAAAATTTGTCAACGCCGACTGTATGAAAAATCCGCAATTACTTTTTGGGCAACCCAAAAGCTGCCACATAGACCGATCTGCCGATAAGGGCCAATTTCGCTGATATTTGAAAAAGTGAGTTTTTCGGAGCCTCACGATATTCGACAATAATAAGGTTCAGATCGGTTTATAATTGGATATATTAAAGAGACCAATATTTTGTTCTAATCCAATTTTCACCAGATTGTGACAAAATGGGATTTACATATTTACCCGAGGTGGTTCGGACGGGCCGATCTTAATGCCTTTTTATTTGTTTTATTTTTTATTTATTTTTTTATGACATATTTAAAATTAATATTACTTGCAACTTTTTGCTATTTACTTTGCTCTATACACACATAAATAATTAATTTACTTCCATACAAATACTACCTATGCTTGCACTTAAAGCTTAATTATGAGCAAACGAATAGGTCTTTCATCTACTTAAGTTGTAATAAACAATTTAAATTGTGATATAATTAACTATTCTCTTTATGGCAACAGTTTAATTCTTCTAATGTCCGCCTTAAGTGGCCACAATGTTGGCAATTGAGCCAATTGAATAAAATGACTTAAATTTAATTAAACAATTAAAACAAAATGTTGTCAAAGAGGCCACCGTGGCGCAGAGGTACGTATGTTCGCCTATGACGCCGAACGCTTGGCCTTAAATTCCGAGGTGGACTTTAGAAAAAATTGTCTGCGATGGTTATCCCCTAATGGTGGCTACATTTGTGAGGTATCCTGTCAAAACTTCTCTACCAAATGGTGTCGCTATGCGGCAAGATGTTTGGACCAGGCATGTAAAAGGAGGCCACTAATCAATGAGCTTAATAGACTTTAATCGGACTGCACTCACTGATATGAGAGAATTATGTCCTGTTCATTAGAAATTAAACAGTAATATTGATGGAAAGGTTTTTGAGAAACATTAAACAAAACAAGTAAAAAGGCGTTAAGTTACGCCGGGCCGAACTTTGGATACCCACCACTTCGGGTATACATGTAAACCACCTTTCATCCGGTGAAAATTGCATAGCTTATGTCACATAGCAGTTATATCGAAATATATTCCGATTTGGACCAAACTCTAATAAGTGCAAGTCATTGTTCAATTGTGTACAACAAAATATTGGTCTTTTTAGTAGCTATATCTAAAAATAAACTGATCTGAACCATATACGACACGGATGTCGAAAAGCCTAACATAAGTCACTGTGTCAAATTTCAGTGAAATCGGATTATAAATGCGCCTTTTATGGGGCCAAGACCTTAAATCGAGATATCGGTCTACATGGCAGCTATATTCAAATCTGGACTGAATTGGGCCAAGTTGCAGAAAAATGTCGAAGAGCCCAACACAACGCACTGTCCCAAATTTCGGCGAAATGGGACAATAAATGAGCCTTTTATGGCCCCAAAACCTAAAACCGAGAGATCGGTCTATATGGGAGCTTTATCTAAATCTGGACCGATTTGGGCCATATTACAGAAGTATGTTAAGGGACTTATCTTAACTCACTGTCCCAAATTTCGTCGACATCGGACAAAACCTTAAATCGACAGATCAGTCTATATGGCAGCTATATCCAAATCTGAACCGATCTGTGCCATATTACAGAAGTATATTAAGGGACTTATCTCAACTCACTGTCCCAAATTTCGGCGACATCGGACAATAAATGTGCCTTTTATGGGCCTAAAACCTTAAATCGAGAGATCGGTCTATATGGCAGCTATATCTAAATCTGGAGCGATCTGGGCCAAATTGACGGAGGATGTCGAATGGCCTAACACAACTCACTGTCCTAAATTTCAGCATAATCGGGTAACAAATGTGGCTTTTATGGGCGTAAGACCCTAAATCGGAGGATTGGTCTATATGGCAGCTATATCAAAATTTTGACCGATCTGGGCCAAATTGAAGAAGGATGCCGAAGAGCCTAACACAACTTACTGTCTCAAATTTTGGCAAAATCAGGTAACAAATGTAGCTTTTATGGCCGAAGACCCTAAATCGGAGGATCGGTCTATATGGCAGCTATATCCAAATCTGGACCGATCTGAGCCAAATTGAAGAAAGATGTCGAAGGGCCTAACACAACTTACTGTCGCGAATTTCAGCAAAATCGGGTAACAAATGTAACTTTAATGGGCTTAAGACCCTAAATCGGAGGATCAGTCTATATGGCAGCTATATCCAAATCTGGACCGATCTGGGCCAAATTGACGAAGGATGTCTTGTGGCTTAACAGAACTCACTTTCCCAAATTTCAACAAAATCGGGTAACAAATGTGGCTTTTATGCTCCCAAAACCTTAAATCGAGAGATCGGTCTATATGCCAGCTATATCCAAATCTGGACCGATCTGAGCCAAATTGACGAAGGATGTGGTAGGGCCTAACGCAACTCACTGTCTCAAATTTTGGCAAAATCGGACAGTAAATGCGCCTATTATGGTCACAAAAGCCTAAAACCGAGAGATCGGTCTATATGGCAGCTATATCCAAATCTGGACCGATCTGGGCCAAATTGACGGAGGATGTCGAAGGGCCTAACACAACTCACTGTCCCAAATTTCAGCAAAATCGGATAATAAATGTAGATTTTATGGGCCTAATACCCTAAATTGGAGGATCAGTCTATATGGCAGCTATATCCAAATCTGGGCCGATCTGGGCCAAATTGACGAAGGAAGCAAAATTTCAAGCGGCTAGCTTTATTCTTTCGAAAGTTAGCGTGCTTTCGACAGACAGACGGACGGACGGACATGGCTAGATCGACTTAAAATGACATGACGATCAAGAATTATACATTCTTTATGGGGTCTCAGACGCATATTTCGAGGTGTTCCCCCATGCTATGGTGGGGGGGTATAAAAACGGTTGAACCGACTACCTTGAAATTTTCACAGATTGTATAGGTTGGTCTGGAAGGAAACATAGGCTATTTAATTTTTTGATATTGAGAGGGGGGCGGACCCCCTCCCCCTTACCACAAAAGTACTATCCAAAAATAAAAGTGGACCGATCAGGATAATGTGGGATTCAAATGAAAGATATGGAAAAGTAGAGTAAGAATTAAATAATAAAAGCTGGGTCCAAGAACCTGGGGGGCCGCCCCAACCCCAAAACCCCTTCAAATTGGTTTTTTTGACGATTATGACAATATGGGACTCAAATGAAAGGTTTTCGGGAGTAGATGACGAATATGGCCAGGAAGTAGGAATGGGCTGTATAATTTATAGATAACGGAAGGCGGCGGACCCCGCACCGTTACCCCAAAATCACCACACAAAATCAAAATTGGACCGATAAGGACAATATGGGTATCTAATGAAAAGTATGCGGAGAAGATAACGAATCTGGCATACAAATTCATGTCGAAGTGTAGGGGGTCATCATCACCATCCCCACAAAAACGCCCAAAATGGGCACATTAGCCTATTTACGGATATATGGGACTAGGTTAGTTTGTTCCGTGTGAACTGAAAAATGGCAGAGCCTATTTTCTCGAAATTTTCGCATATTATGTAGGATGGTCTGGAGGGAAACATAGGTTATATAATTTTCCGATATCGGAAGGGGGACGTACCCTCCCCCTTATGCCAAAAACACAACTCAAAATCAAAAGTGAACCGATCGGGACAATATAGGTATCAAATGAAAGGTATTGGAGAGTAAAATACGAATATGGTATTCATGATTGTTGGGTTACCTAGATTCGTATTCAGTTTCTGCTTTTGGACAGACATCGTTGTTTACTTGTAAAGCTTAAGTAGGACCCCATAATGTATGAGCTTTAAAAACCCGCACTTTGTAAATATCCTTGTGTGGCAATCTCATTGCTGACATCGTATCGTAAAGCTTAACATTTTTGAGGTCATATGTACTCAAAACGTTTTGACATACCAGCGCTATTTGTGTCATTTTCAATAGCTTAAAAGATTCATCTCGCCCAAAGAATGGAATTCAATCGTGAATATTTTCGTGCGATTATTTTTTACAACTCAACAACAGTGCATCGACTAGTTTAATTCAATTTCTGGCCATGAAGCTCCATCAAGGACCAGTGTTTATCGATGGTATGGTGAATTTAACCGAGGTCGTAGTTCACTCGAAGACGAAAAACCCATTGAAGCTGTGTGCCAACTGATATTGCACGATCGTCATGTGACCTATTGTGAAATTGAGACAACCTTAGGCATTAGTGGGACTAGAATACATTCAAAATTGCATAAAAATTTGAGAGTCAAAAAATTTTTTCGCATTGCATCCCACACAATTTATCAATCGCTTAAAAAAAAGGCTCGTCTCGATAGGTCAGAGTGGCAAAAGTACTTCGACAATTGGTTCAAACACATGCAAAATTGTAATGGGAAATATTTTGATATACAATAGAGAGATTTTTGATGGTTTCCATGGTTTATATGGGTTGCCCAAAAAGTAATTGCGGATTTTTTAAAAGAAAGTAAATGCATTTTTAATAAAACTTAGAATGAACTTCAATCAAATATACTTTTTTTCTAAAGCAAGCTAAAAGTAACAGCTGATAACTGACAGAAGAATGAGTGCAATTACAGAGTCACAAGCTGTGAAAAAATTTGTCAACGCCGACTATATGAAAAATCCGCAATTACTTTTTGGGCAACCCCATAAATGGCTTCCCTCGTAAGACAGTTTGAATTAAAACAACATAAATGTACAGTTTTCGTTTTTTTTACAATTGTAATTTATTTACAAGATATGAAACAAACACATCCGTGGCAACTCTTTGATAAATAATAAAAATTTGGCTAGAAATTACTCAAAAGTTTGACAAAATAAATAAAAACAAAGTCATAAAACCCTTTCAAGTTGCAAACTTCTACTACTCACTCTCTTGCGATACCTTTTCTCCTCATTTGCTGTGCCATGCACAGAAAGCATTTATAGCGGCAGTGATAGATGTTGTTTTTCTTACAATTTTTATGCTCCTTAATACTCTTCAGGTATGAATTCTTTCCCAAGTTAAAAACAAATCTCCTCTCTCTCCTCTCAATGAGGCTTTGTTAAACTTTGGAAAATTTTTCCATGATATAAAACAAAATGTAAAGCAATTTAAAAAAAAAAATGAAATTTAAACTTAAATGACAAGTTAGGTCATGGTGATACAAATTAAACTAACAATAATGGTAGATGGTCCAAATGTCATGCGTAGAATGTGAAAAAAAAATCCTTATGAAGTCAGCTGCCAAGTTGCAAATTAATGATGATAGACAGAGTGACCATAACTGGCTAGACCATGATGATAACCATAGCCGTAGGCGGGAGCAGCTACAACAGCGGGGGCGGCATATGATTTGTAGACTGGTGCGGCAACCACTGCTGGGGCGGCATGTACTACAGGAATGGCCTTAGCGGATACCTTATAAGTATTGGCATATGAGGTGGCCACTGGAGCGGCATAGGTTTTGATGACAGGAGCAGCTACTGCCACAGGAGCAGCATAGGTTTTCACAATGGGCGCGGCCACTGCAACAGGGGCAGCATAAGATTTAATAATAGGAGCTGAATGGACTACGGGTGCCGCGACAGCATGATAGGAGGCTGTATAAGCGGGGGCAGAATAAGCGGGTGCAGAATAAGCCAAACCATGACCATAACCTCCCAAATAGCCGGCTGAGGCAACGGCGAAGAGAGCAGAGAAAACAGCAATCTGAAAGAGAGTAAATGAGGGAGAGAGAGAGTGAGAGAGTTAGAGAAAGTTTGTTGGTTTTAAAACAAAAGACTTAAGAAACGAACTTGAAAGTGCAATATCCCACCATAAAAAAATATAGACCCTATATGAACTTATAAGATTTCTTGGGCTTATAAAAAGCAAAAACATGTCAAGTTCTGCAGGACAGAGTCATAAATACCAATCCATCAAAATGGATTAAATTTTAGTATGAAGTATGCCTTGAAGTATGCTCAAGAATTTATGACGCGTTTCAGACCAAACTCTAAACAGATGCTGGAAGATGTAACAGAACAAAATCCTCAGAGGTAATGGTGACGCAGAGATGGGCATGTCCGCCTATGATGCCGAACGCCTGGGTTCAAATCCCGGCATGAACATCAGAAACATTTTCAGCGGTGATTATCCCCTTACAAATGCTGGCTACATTTGTAGGGTATCGTGCCATGTAAAAACTTCTCTACCAACAGACGGAAGAGCGGAAAGGCTGCACAAACAGAATCACAGTCAGTTGGAAGGATACACAAACTGAAGGATGGACTGACGAACGGACTGATAGATTGAAGAACGGAAGGATGGTCAGACCGTGAGAAGCACAGTCAAACGGTAGTATGGACAGATGGTCAAACGGAAGGGTAGACAGACGAAGAGATGGAAATAGAGAAAGATGTACAGAGGGTCATACAAACAGTCAGGTAAACTGACAGACCGTAAAATGGACAGACAGATGGACTGACAGAAGGATGGATAGATGGAAGAATAAACAGACAGCAGCCAGATAGATGGCCAAAAAGATGGAAGAACGGATGAAACAGGCGAAGAGATGGATGAACAAGCAGATAGAAGAATGGACATGTAGAAGGATGGACTGACGGACGAGCGGATAGATTGAAGAACGTAAGTATGGTCAGACAGTGAGACCGAAGGACTGCCAAAAGGGAGAATCGAAAGGCGGGCAAAGGGACGGACAGGCAGCGGAAGATGTTGAAACACAGAAAGATGGACAGACGATCAAACAAACAGACAGGTAAACGGACAGACCAAAAAATGGGGAGACGGAGGAAAGGATGGACATAGGGAAGAATGAACAGACACCTGGACAGATAGATAGCCAGAAAGATGGAAGAACGTATGGAGGGACGGTCAAATGGATGGAAGGACGGATGAACTAATGAAAGTATGGTCAGATAGGGAGACCGAAGGACGGTCAAACGTAAGGATCGAGAGACAGGCAAAGGGATGGACAGACAGATGGAGATGTGGAAAGACAGAAAGATGTACAGATGGTCATACAAACAGACGGACAAACGGACAGACCAAAAAATGGGGGAGACGGAGGAAAGGATGGACATACAGGATGAACAGATACCTTGACAGATTGATGGCCAGAAAGATGGAAGGACGTATGGAGAGACGGTCACAGGAGTGGAAGGACGGATGGACTAACAGTCGGAAGGATGGACTGACGGACGGATAGATTGAAGAACGGAAGTGTGGTCAGACAGTGAGACCAAAGGACGATCAAACGAGTGCATCAACAGACAGGCAATGGGACGGACAGACAGATGGAGATGTGGAAAGACAGAAAGATGGACAGACGGTCATACAAACAGACAGGCAAAGGGACAGACCAAAAAATGGGGAGACGGAGGGAATGATGGACAGAGGGAAGGATAGACAGATACATCAACAGATAGATGGCCAGAGAGAGGTAAGAACGGATGGAAAGACAGTCGAAGAGAAGGATGGATGGACAAGCAGATGTGAGCATGGACATATGGAAGGATGGACTGACGGACAAACTGATAGATTGAAGAATGGAAGTATGGTCAGATAGGGAGACGGAAGGACAGTCAAAAGAGAGGATCGACAGACGGGCAAAGGGTCGGACAGACAGATGGAGATGTGGAAAGACAGAAAGGTGGACAGACGGTCATACAAACAGACAAGCAAACGGACAGACCAAAAAATGGGGAGACGGAGGGAAGGATGGACAGAGGAAAGGATGGACAGAGGGAAGGATGGACAGATACCTCGACAGTTATATAGCCAGAAAAATGGAAGAACGTATGGAAAGACAGTCAAGGGGATGGAAGAATGGATGGACTAACAGATAGAAGAATGGACAGTCGAAAGGATGGACTAACGGACGGATAGATTGAAGAACGGAAAAATGGTCAGACAGTGAGACCGAAGGACTGCCAAAAGGGAGGATCGACAGGCGGGCAAAGGGACGGACAGTCAGATGAAGATGTGGAAAGACGGAAAGATGGACAGACGGTCATACAAACAGACAGGCAAACGGACAGACCAAAAAATGGGGAGACGGAGGGAAGGATGGACAGAGGGAAGGATGGACAGAAGGAAGGATGGACAGAGTGAAGGATGGACAGAGGGAAGGATGGACAGATGGAAGGATGGACAGAGGAAAGGATGGACAGATGGAAGGATGGACAGATACCTCGACAGATAAATGGCCAGAAAAATGGAAGAACGTATGGAAAGACGGTCAAAGGGATGGAAGAACGGATGGACTAACAGATAGAAGAATAGATTGAAGAACGGAAGAATGGTCAGACAGTGAGACCGAAGGACAGTCAAAAGAGAGGATCGACAGCCGGGCAAAGGGACGGACAGACAGATGGAGAAGTGGAAGGACAGAAAGATGGACAGACGGTCATACAAACAGACAGGCAAACGTACAGACCAAAAAATGGGGTAACGGAGGGAAGGATGGACAGAGGGAAGGATGGACAGAGGGAAGGATGGACAGATACCTTGACAGATAAGTGGCCAGAAAAATGGAAGAACGGATGAACTAGCATATAGAATGGACAGACGGAAAGATGGATAGTCGGAAGGATGGACGGACGAACGGACGGAAAGATTGAAGAATGGAAGTATAAACAGACAATGAGACCGAAGGAGGTCAATCGGGAGGATCGACAAACTGGCAAAGAGATGGACAGACAGATGAAGATTCGAAAAGACAAAAAGATGGACAGACGGTCATACAAACAGACATGTAAACAGACAGGTAAATAGACAGACCAAAAAATGGGGAGACGGAGGGATGGACAGACAGCTTGACAGATAGATGGCGAAATAGATGGAAGAACATATGGAGAGACAGTCAAAGGGATGGATGGATGGACTAACAAATAGAAGAATGTACAAACGGAAGGATGGACTGGCAGAAGGACTGAAGAATGGCCAGTTAATGGTCAATGGAGGATCGACGGACAGGCAAAGGGAAGGACGGACAGACGGAGGGATGGATAGAAAGAAAAATGGACATACGGAAGGATGGACAAGTGGAACGCTGAACGGATGGACATAACTATGGAAGGATGGCCGGACAAACAGACAGAGGATTGGAAAGTCAGAAAGATGAACAGATGGACAGGTAAACGGACAGACAGAGGGATGTGAAGACGGAAGGAGGGACATACAGCCAGGCAGACTGACGCCCAAAAAGATGGAAGAAATGATATAAAGAGAGTCGGAGGGATAAAAAAAGCACGGATGGACAAACCGATGGAAGAATAGACAAATGGAAAGAAGGACAGACAGAAGGTTGGACAGACAGCCAGAAAGGTGGAAGGACAGGTGGACAGACAGTCGGAGAGATGGAAGGACGAATGGACGGAGAGACAAACAGATGAAAGGATAGACAGACGGAAGGATAAGCAGACGGAAGGATGAACAGACGGGAGGATGAACAGACGGAAGGATGAACAGAAGGACAGACATACGGACGAACGGAAAGGTGGAATGTTGAAGGATGGATGGATGGACAGTCAGGCAGGAAGGATTGACAGACGGTCATACAAACAGACAGGCAAACGGGCAGACCAAAACATGGCGGACAGAGGGAAGGATGGAGAGAGGGAAGGATGGACAGAGAGAAGGATGGACAGAGGGAAGGATGGACAGAGGGAAGGATGGACAGAGGGAAGGATGGACAGAGGGAAGGATGGACAGAAGAGATATGGTAGGACGAATGGACGGATAGACAAACAGATGAAAGGATGAACAGACGGGAGGATGAACAGACGGAAGGATGAACAGAAAGGTACAGAACAGAAAGGTGGAATGTGGAAGGATGGACAGACAGGCAGACAGATGGAGTGATTGACAGACAGAACGATGGACACATGAAGGATGACAGACGGAAGGATGGCCAGATGGACTGGCGGACAGACGGAAGAACGGACAGACAGACGGATGGGAAGACGGAAGGATGGACAGTCGGAAGGATGGACAGTCGGAAGGATGGACATATAGCCACACAGACTGAAGGCTAGAAAGATGGAAGGACTAATATACTGAGATTGGAGGGATAAAAGGACGGATGAACAAACTGATGGCAGAATAGACAAATGCAATGATGTACAGACGGAAGGATGGACAGACAGCCAGAAAGATTTAAGGACAAGTGGCTAGACATTCGGAGAGATGAAAGGACAGATGGACAAACAGATGAAAGGATGGACAGACGAAAGGATGAACAGATGGACTGACATACGGACTAACGAAAAGGTGAAATATTGAAGGATGGACGGACAGACAGATGGAGCGATTGCCAGACAGAGGAATGGACACTAGGAAGAAGGGCCAGATGGACAGGCGGAGGAACGGACATATTAACAAGACTAAATCAAGACGATTAAGGTAAGAGAGGGTATCACATCAATATTTCTATGAGTTACAAACGAAATGACGAGATATTTTAAACTCATCCATATTCCTTAGAGTTCTATAGGCTTCATATCTAGCCCAAAAGGGGATTCTCTGAAAACTTTGTTGATTTCAAATTAACCTGGACATACCCATGGAGATTAGACATGACCACTAGGGCGCACAACAAGCCGATTACTGGCTTAGGTGTATATCCACAGTGATATGGGGCGTATTAAAACCCGCACCCCTTTTTCAAACTATTGCTTAACCTAACCTAACCAACGCAAGGACAGACAGACAGAAAAACAAGCCTATATCCAATAAGAAAGTGAATCTGAATCAATTCGTAGACTTATCGAATGGTGTTTCCCTCTTACTCCAGGATGTTTCATACAAATGCACTAAGCACTATAAACCGGTGTATCAGTAGTGAGGTAGGCTTTAAACAATGTTTGGTTTATATGAGAGATATCGTAATCTCACTATTGTTCTTTATGGACCATAATTTATATACACCATGCTGACCCACTTATACTTGCACAATAAAAATTCAGCTACCATATAAATCACAAAAGTTTTTTTCAATAAATACCAGAATTTTTATTATTTAAAAAAAATCCTTTGTCAAAGGTTCATCTGATTTTCAATAACTTTTTTTATCGTCGAATCGGAATATTCACTAATGCCTTGTCATTTTTTTCATTCATCATGCATATTTTTCACTAGCACTTAGAGAAAATCAAGTTCGTGTCTTAAGTCTTTTGTTTTTCATTTTCTCCCCCAAACACACCAACACTATGTTCACATTTTGTTATTGGTTTTCTTTACACAGTATCCTTTTTCACATTGCCTACAATTCTTACCAATTTGAACATTTTGTTAAGATTTATTTTCGTTGGCAGTGATGTTGGAGAGTATTATGAGACTGTTTGAGTTTAATGCAACTTGTGGTTTGAATGTTTATGACAAAAGTATGCTATATTTATAGTTACCGCCAGTCAGCCACCCGGCCAGTGCCAAGAGAACAACCCTACTGCAATAAAACAACAACAACACTCTAACAATTCTTAATGTATGAATGAATGAATCAATCGTTGAGTAACTGAATGTCTGCTTGGTGGTGGTTAGCTGGTGGTGGTTAGCAGTGAACAGACAATAGTAATTGCAAACATTTTATTCGCACAAGCTGCAAACAGGAGAACAACAGACCCACAAGTAAAATTCGAAAGAGACTAAAAATATTAAAAAAGAAAAAAAAAATTTTTAAATTATTTTTTATAATTTAGCCTATAAACCACAAAAAAAAAATACAAAAAAAAAAAATTCTTAATTTTTTTTTACCAAAAAAATTCTTGGTTTTTCAATATAATGGACGTTTTATGTCAAATCCTAATATAAAGGCTTAATTGGGAAAAATATTTCTTTTATTAATTTAGTATTTTTTTATTACATATCCTCCAGCATAGGATGAGACTTCGTCAAACTTTGTCATTCCGTTTGTAGCACATCGAAATATTGATCCAAGACCCCATAAGAATATTTTTCGATATATTTTGGGTTCGAATCATGACGAGACCATCACCCCATCCTTCGGTGGTGGGTATAAAAATACATCTTTTATGGGCCTAAGATCGGTATATGTATATAGCAGCTATATCCAAATATAGAGCGATCTGAACAATGTATTGCAAGAATGTCGAATAGTTTAAATCACTGTGCCGATTTTAGTGAAATCAGACAATAATTGCACCTATTATAGGTCCACGGCAATAAATCGGTAGATAAGTCTATATATCGAAGGGTCTTACATTGCCCACTGTGTTAAATTTCAGCGAAGTCGAGTAACAAAAGTGCTCCTATGGTCCCTAGAACTAAACAAGTAAAAGTGTGCTAAGTTCGGCCATGGATTCACCATAGATCGCATTTGTCGAGCTCTTGCCACGGTATCTCTTTTTAGGCAAACAAAGGATAAAAGACAATAATTGCTATGTTATTGGAACAATATCAAGAAATGGTTCATTTCGGACCATGATTGAACTGAATATTGGAGACCATAGTAGAAGTCGTTGTGTAAAATTTCAGCCAAATCTTGTAAAATTTGCGCACTTTAGGGGCTGAAGAAGTAAAATAGGGAGATCGGTTTATAGGGGAGCTGTATTAGGCTATAAACCGATTCATGCCATATTCGACACATATGTTTTGTACAACAGAGAGAAGCTGTTGTACAAAATTTCAGCCAAATCGGCTAAGACTTGCGCCCCTTTAGAGGCTCAAGAAGTCAAGACCCCAGATCGGTTTTAATGGCAGCTATATCAGGTTATGGACCGATTTTAACTATTCTTAGCACAGTCATTGAAAGTTATAACAAAACAAACTCATGCAAAATTTCAGCTAAATCGGATAATAATTGCGCCCTCTAGTGGCTCAAGAAGTCAAGACCCCAGATCGGTTTTTATAGCAGCTATATCAGGTTATGGACCAGTTTGAATTATTCTTACCACATTTGTTGAAAGTCATATTAAAACACCTCATGCAAAATTTCAGCTAAATCGGATAATAATTGCGCCCTCTAGTGGCTCAAGAAGTCAAGACCCCAGATCGGATTTTATGGCAGCTATATCAGTTTATAGACCGATTTGAACTATTCTTAACACAGTTGTTGGATATCATAACAAAACACGTCGTGCAAAATTTCATTTTAATCGGATAAGAATTGCGCCCTCTAGAAGCTCAAGAAGTCAAGATCCCAGATAGGTTTATATGACAGCTATATGAGGTTATGGACCGATTTCAACCATAGTCCGCACAGTTGTTCGAAGTCATAATTAAACAGCTCATGCAAAATTTCAGCCAAATCGGATAAGAATTGTGCCTTCTAGCGGCTCAAGAAGTCACGATCCCAGATCGGTTTATATGGCAGCTATATCAAAACGTGGACCGATATAGCCCATTTACAATCCCAACCGACTTACACTTATAAAATGTATTTGTGCAAAATTTTAAAACGGTTAGCTTAACTCCTTCGAAAGTTAGCGTGCTTTCGACAGACAGATGGACGGGTGGACGGACGGACAGACAGACGGACGGACAGACGGATGGACAGACGGACGGACGGACATGGCTAATTCGACTTAAAATGTCATGACGTTGAATAATATATATACTTTATGGGGTCTCAGACGAATATTTCGAGTAGTTACAAACAGAGTGACGAAATTAGTATACCCCCCATCCTAAGGTGGAGGGTATAAAATATAAATATAGCCCGATCTTAACCATGCTCGGTACGAATGTCGAATTGCCCAACACAACTCATTGTGCTGAATTTCTGCGAAATTGGTTAGTTAATTCAGCTTTTATGGGCCTAAAACCTTAGGTTAGGTTAGGTTGAAAAAGAGGGTGCATATATTGGTTTGCCCAAAAAGTAATTGCGGATTTTTTAAAAGAAAGTAAATGCATTTTTAATAAAACTTAGAATGAACTTTAATCAAATATACTTTTTTTACACATTTTTTCTAAAGCAAGTTAAAAGTAACAGCTGATAACTGACAGAAGAAAGAATGCAATTACAGAGTCACAAGCTGTGAAAAAATTTGTCCTGGCCGACTATATGAAAAATCCGCAATTACTTTTTGGGCAACCCAATATTAATCCGCCCCATGCCACTATGGACAAACACCTAAGCCAGTAATCGGCTTGATGTGCGCTCTAAATACTCAAAAGTAACCTCTAAAAAGAAAATTTTAAGTATGGAATTCCGTGCTACTTACAAAATCCTCAATTGTTTTCAATGCTACCCCCCCTAAGTTGGTTCATGTCTGATATTGTGTCTCCACCTAAGTACCGGTATCTCTGTCTATAAAACCTTAAATCGATAGATCGGTATATATGGCAGCTATTCCCAAATCTGGACCGATCTGGGCCGAGTTGAATAAGGTCGAAGGGTCTAACACAACTCACCATCCCAAATTTCAGTGAAATCGGACAACAAATGCGCCTCTGATGGACCCAAAACCTTAAATCGTGAGATCGGTCTATAAGGCAGCTATATCCAAATCTGGACCCCTCTGGGCCGTATTGAATTAGGACGTGTAGAGGGCTAATACAATTCATTGCTGCAAATTTCAGCGAAATCGGAAAATAAATGTGTCTTTAGTGGACCCAAGACCTTAAATCGAGAAATCGGTCTATATGGGGTCTATATCAAGTTATAGTCTGATATAGCCCATCTTTGAACTTAACCTGTCTATGGGCCAAAAAAAGAATCTTTGCACAGTTTCAACTCAATATGTCTACTTTTAAAGACGGAAAGGGTAGTTATAGCACCCTTTTCCAAAGGAAAGGGTAGTTATAGCACCCTTTTCCAAAGGAAAGGGTAGTTTTAGATATGGCCAGACCGTCTTAGACTTTAACAACGGTCGAGTATACATGTTTACTGTATAGGGTCGGAAATGAATATTTCGATGTGTTGCAAACGGAATGACAAAATGAATATACCCCCATCCTTGGGGATGGGGTATATTCTCCCTTATAGCAGAAGACGATCTTGTGTAGAACGGTTGAGTCTAGTGTAAGTCCCTTTTATACTTCTTGAGCATGCAGCGGGTGCAATTCTCATCCGCTTTGCTGATATCTTATATATAAAAATCAATTTGTGTTTGTTTGTAGATTTGTTTGTATGTTTGTGTGTTCCTTATAGACTCAGAAACGGCTGAACCGATTGTCTTGAAATTTTCACAGATGGTGGTAAAAATAGGGTACTACATTTTTTGATATCTATAGGGGGACGGACCCTCCCCTTACACTAATTTTCAGATCTCGGAGATAGGTGGTGCGATTTAAGCAAACTTTTGTGTGCTCTCATATAGTACCCTAAAAATACAAATTTGGTATCCAAATTTCGGACGGGGTACCTAGGGGGGCCGCCCCACCCTAAAATCTTCCGAACATATATTTAGACCAATCACTACAATATGGGACTCAAATGAAAGGTATTTAGGATTAGAAAACGTATCTGATATCCAATTGTCGGACCAAGTGCTAGGGGAAGCACCCCAAGCCCCAAAAAACTCCTAAATCGGACATATTTACCGACCATGGCAATATGGGACTGAGATGAAAGGTATTTGCGAGTAGAATACGAATCTGATATCCACGTTTCTGGGGGTCCTCCCCTTCCCCAAAACACCCCCCAAACAGGACTTATTTACTGATCATGGGAATATGGGGCTTAAATACAAGGTATTTGAGTATAGAATACGAATCTGATATCCATATATAGGACCAAGTGTTTTGGGGGCCTCCTCGCCCCAAAAACATCCCCCAAAGGGGACAAATTTACGACCATTGCCATACGGGGCTCAAATGAAAGGTCTTTGGGAGTAAATATTCAATATTCTGGAAAAGTGTCAGGGGCAAGTGTCTGGGGGACCACTTCACACGCGAAAACACCCCTAAATCAGATGTCATGAGAATATCGGGCTGAAATAAAGTATTTTAGAAATGGAATACACCTTACATCCAAACTTAAATTCGTAGGCCAACAAGGATCATATGGGACTCAGATAAAGGCACTTGTAATGTTAAACTGTTAGTCAAGCGATAAACTATTTTCGTAGCATGGTATTTCACTAACAGCTCTTTAATTGTCGAAAATAAATATTCCAAGGTAACTTTTGTTCCATATAAAGTAAAAGAAGGCGCAGCGGAGCGGGCCCGGTTTAGCTAGTAGCTCCCATATAAACCAATGTCCCGATTTTCCTTCTTGAGTATCTAAAGGGCGTAATTCTTATCCGATTTCGCAGAAAATTTTGCATTGTAACCTTTTCTATGACCCAAAACATTTGTGCCAATTACGGTGCGTATCGGTATAAAACCTGATATAGCTCCCATATAAACCGATTTCCAGATTTCACTTCTTTAGCCTCGTAAGGGCGCAATTCTTAGCCGATTTGGTTGAAATGTGGCACAATGGCAACTATTGGGTTGCCCAAAAAGTAATTGCGGATTTTTCATAAAGTCGGCGTTGACAATTTTTTTCAACGGCTTGTGACTCTGTAATTGCATTCTTTCTTCTGTCAGTTATCAGCTGTTACTTTTAGCTTGCTTTAGAAAAAAAGTGTAAAAAAGTATATTTGATTAAAGTTCATTCTAAGTTTTATTAAAAATGCATTTACTTTCTTTTAAAAAATCCGCAATTACTTTTTGGGCAACCCAATATTATTGTCTCCAACATGCAAGCTTAGTAGGGCCCGAATCGGTTCATAACTTGATATAGCCTTAATAGCGTAGCTGTTCTTATCCATTATCCTTTGTTTGCCTATAAAGAGATACCGGGCAGAGAAGTAGACAAATGTGATCCATGGTGGAGGGTTTAAAGAGTCAGCTCGTGCGAATTTAATACGCCTTTACGTGCTTCATTTTTGTTTGTCAAATTTTTAACTTAGGTCATTTTTCTCATAACTTTAACGGTGAATAAGTCCTCATTTTTTTTTTTCATTAATGTCTACCATCAATAGATTTGTTTTCAATTCCCTCCTCGGGATTTAACCAGACAAAAACTTTAGTATTTTGTAGTTGAGTTTCGTTTTTAATTCAATTGCTTAATTAAAGACATTGCGTTAAACGGAAACCTGTTAAATTTTTTAACGCTATTTCTGAAATACAAATCAAAGAAAACTTAAAAACACCGCCATACCATTTTTTTGTAGCTTACTGTAATTTTGTGCCTAGCTTTTTATTGTTGGGTTGCCCAAAAAGTAATTGCGGATTTTTCATATAGTCGGCGTCAGTTATCAGCTGTTACTTTTAGCTTGCTTTAGAAAAAAAGTGTAAAAAAGTATATTTGATTAAAGTTCATTCTAAGTTTTATTAAAAATGCATTTACATTCTTTTAAAAAATCCGCAATTACATTTTGGGCAACCCAATAGGATTCTCCTTTCTACAGCGAATAAATTTTTTTTGCGGTTGTTTTGTGGTTAAGTAATTGATTTAATTGTTTTATTTAAACAAAGGTTTTCCATAATTGTCAAATTTTTTTTTTCTTTCGCTTATTGCTTCGGTTGGGCTGAATGAAGGCATTTAAAAGCCAAATCAATTATACCCTTCAAATGATTCAAGTAAAGTAGGTGTATTAATGCACATACAGTGGATGCGTTTGGTTAAGGGAATGGTGGGAATCTTTATATGAGGCTTATAATGGTCACTGGTCACTGCAAAAACTTTTCGAATTATTTCATAACAGTTTTACATGACTTCATTTGCAGCAATCAAAATTAACGAATATTTAATTCGCCCAATCCTCCTTAAGTGCTGAGTAAAAATGCGTTAAGAATCTTATACACCCTATAACGTGCAACACATGCTACACACATTCCTAGGGAACATCTCTCGGTAGACAGATATTAAAATTGAACAAATTAAAGCGTGCTAAAATCGGCTGGGCCGATTCTTGGTAACCCACCACCATGGATTCTGAAAAAGCATGGGAGCTATATCTGGTTATGCACCGATTTGGACCGTACTTGGCACAGTTGTTGAGAGCCACAATAGAACACTATATGCAAAATTTCAACCTAATCGGATAAAAATCGCGGCTTGTAAGGGCTAAAGAAGTCAAATCGGGAGAACGGAGTATATGGGAGCTATATCAGGTTATCGACCGACTTAGACCGTACTTGGCACAGTTGTTGGAAGTCAAACGAAAACACCACGTGCTTAATTTCAACCATATCGGACAAAAATTACGGCCTCCAGTGACTCAAGAAGTTAAATCGGGAGATCGGTTTATATGGGAGCTATATCAGATTCTTGACCGATTTGCACCGTGTTAAGCACAGTTGTTGCAAGTCATAACAGAACACTATGTATCGGATGAAAATTGCGGCTTACAGGGGCTCAAGAAGTCAAATCGGTATATATGGGAGCTATATCTAAATCAGAGCCGAAATAGCCCATTTGGCAATCCCTAATGACCTACATCAATACTAAGTATCTGTACAAAATATTAAGCGGCTAGCTTTACACGTTTGACCGCTATCGTGATATCGACAGACGGACGGACGGCTACATCGACTCAGAATGTCGAAATGATCAAGTCCAAGATCAATATTTCGAGATGTTACAAACGGAATGACTAGATTAGTATACCCCCATCCTATGGTGGTGGGTATAATACAATATATCAAAACATGAACCGATATGGCCCATTTACAATCCCAACCGACCTACATCAATTTGAAGTATTCGTACAAAATTTCAAGCGTCTTGATTTACTCCTTCGAAAGTTTGCGTCAGACAGACGGACGGACGGGCGGACGGACGGGCGGACGAACATGGCTAGATCGACTTAAAACCTGAATCAGTTCCAATATGGACCATATTTTCTCCAGCAAAATACCCCAATAGACAATACTCGGGACGGATCTAGACAAAAAAAAATTGCTCATTTGAACTGGTAGCGTTTAGTGTCAGCCAACCTGTACAGCAGTCCATATAATGGTTGAAAGTGTAACAAATGTAAGAATTTTAGAAGAGGTTACTAATCATTCAGATTTGTTGTCACTAAACAATAAGTCTTACATACCCTTCACCAAAGCAAAACTGTTAAAATTGGCCATGCTACTTTACTTACTTTAGTTTGCTAGCACAGAACATTTGTTCCACTATCCGAACGTAGAATAGCGTTCCAAGCGCCTCAATCTTCTGCGCTCATTTTAAAATCTCTGACACCAAGATTCGAGGTGTCTCCCACCACTTGATCATTCCATCGGGATTTTGGTCTTTCCGGTTTGCTTGTATCACCGTGTTTGCCTTCAAAAAACTTCTTTGATGGAGCATCTTCATCCATTCTGACAACATGACCTAGCCAACGCAGCCGTTGTATTTTGATATGTGTAACTAATTATGCTATCGTCGTTATACAGCTCATACAGCTCGAGGTTCATATGCCTATATTCTCCATTAACGCAAACGGGTCCATATAAGATAAGCTGATGCGTACGCCTTATCAGCGTATCACTTCTGGTCCTAAATTCAGCGGGTAACCCTTCGGCTGCTGCTACCTTGTTATTCTTTAGTCGGGTCACTGCTACTTGGACCTCATTCTGACCAGAAGGTAAACATTCTATACCATCATCATTGATTGGTTCTGCGGTATCCTCTTCGCCCCCAACGTCGAACACTAGCTGATGGGTAAAATGTTCTTTCCATATCCTCAGCATGTTATCTGTGTCACTCACCAGATTTCCTTCTTTGCCTGCACCAAAGCCATCGGTTTGATGTTAAATTCTTTGATCGAATTTCCTGACTTCATTCTGACTCCTGTACATCTCAATACGCTCACACTCACGTCTTTCCATTTCCTTTTTCTTTCTGAGAAATCAACGTTTCTCCTCTCTCCTTTTCTGCCGATACCTCTCCTTCATCTGGCGCGCTGCTACTGATTGCAGGGTTGCTCTATATGCCGCATTCTTGGCTTCAGTAGCATCTCGACACTCTTGGTCGTACCATGGGTTTCTTGGAGGAGGCTTCCGGTACCCAAGTACGAATTTCGCGGCATTTTCCATGGACTGGGCAATAGTTTGCCTCTACGCCATTATATCATCGGAACAAGGAGTGCTTTCATCAAGCAGTTGGGTCAGTCGAGTGGAGTATGCCGCTGCCACTTATTGTGTTTGCAGCTTTTCATTGTCCAGCTTCCGTACAGTGTCAGATCGTACTTTCCTCGCCATGTTCAAACGGGTACGAAACTTTGCTGCAAGAAGATAATGATCCGAATCTATATTCGCTCCACGGATCGATCGTACATCTAACACGCTGGATGAATGCCTTCCATCTATCACAATGTGATCAATTTAGTTTCTCGTGTTTTGATCGTGTGTCAGTCATGTGGCTTTGTGAATATTTTTATGTTGAAATCTGGTGCTACTAACTACCACGTTTTTTTGCCGCGGTGAAATCTATCAGCCTCAAACCATTACTGGACGTTATTTCGTGGAGGCTTAAATTTCGATTAAAATCTTCTTCGCATTAAAATCTCCTAGAACGATTTTAATATCATTGGCGGGGAAGCGGTCATATTCCCCCTCTAGGTGGCAGTAGAAAATATCCTTGAAGAATGTGGCTTTTATGCGGATTGAGGCTAGCCTCTTATCTACCGGAGTAAAGCTGGAGACATGGTGCTACAGACCCCGACTAACCACAAATCCACAGCCAAATTCATGCCTCATGTTATGGCAGCTATAGTATAGTTCTTCACCGTTTGGTGTTGTAGTGACGCCATTCCCAGGCCAACGCACTTTCTGTAAGGCGGTAATTTCTGCCTTGTACTTCTCTAACACATCCGCCAGCGCGTATACCGCACCTTCTCTATAAAGAGTGCGGACAATCCAGGTGCAGATCCGCAAATGATGGTCCTTTTTTCGTTTGCGTGGGTTGTCAACGTTGGGGGGGTCCGTTTTTACTATTCCTTTGTTTCTCATAGTAGTTCTGATAGATTTCCGTGAGCGGATTACTGGTCCAGCGCCCCAACCGTATGGGTTTTGTGGAATTGCACATGTATCCATCGATGTGGCGAGCTGCTTGCTCCAAGATCCGACGCTCGTCCCCAACCTGGGAACAGACGCTGATATTGGCCATTGGTTATTTGAAGTCGCCAATAGCACGCCTTGCCATCTCGAGTATCATTAGCACTCAGTGTTTAATTAAGAACCAGTGCCAGCTGACTCCTCACTGAGACTTTCGTCTCGCAAGTCGCTGACTGCCCGCGGCCACATTTGCAGCTACTCCGCATAAAAACGGAGCTTTCCAGCGGATCAAAGCTGTAGGACAGAGTGGGCCTGGGGGTCTACATTGAGAACCCAGGGACTGAGATCTATTTTAGACTGCCTGACCATAATACGGTCCTGCAGGCGGAGATCCGGGCGATCACGGAATAGGTGAAGTGGTGAGGTGCTAACGCGCTAAAGACATCAAATATGAACATCTTTACCGACAGAAAAATTGCCATAAGGGTAATAACAACCAGGACGGTAAGGTCACTAACAGCCTTGCAGTGTAAGAAGGAGAAGATGATGCGGGGAAGATGATAAGACTTTGGTGCAGTTCCTTTATCAATGTCCGGCTTTCGCGTCTAACAGATACCGGCATTAAGGTGAGGACACGTTACCAGACATGAACCAGCTTAGGGGAGTGGCATGGAAAACAGATAAGGATTTTGTAAGTAGCATGGAATTCCTAACTTAGGATTTCACTTTCGAGGTTTTTTTTTTGTGTATTTAGAGCGCACAGCAAGCCGATTACTGGCTTAGGTGTATGTCCATAGTGGCATGGGGCGGATTAATATCAGCACCAGCGTTCCGTCTCGCCATTCTGAGTGGGTCCAGCCCTGTCCTACCGTCTGTGGTTATCACAATAGAGATCGTAAGTTTGCACAGATACTTCCTATTGATAGAGTTCGTATCGGTTCAGATTGGGAAATATCTCTTGAGCACCTAGAAGCTGTTTTTATTTTACGATTTAGCTGAAATTTTCTGATACGCGCCCGGTAGCTTTCAGCTAAGCTTCCCGTGGTAACCGTGGATGGACACCACACAAGACGAAACTCAAAGTACCAGCCTCATAGTTCTCCCGTGTCGGCTGGGTCATGCTATTATAGCTATATCAGGTTATGGACCGATTTGGGCCATACTTGGTTTGAATGTTGAAGACCATAGTGGAAGTCATTGAGCAATATTTCAGCCAAATCGTATAAGAATTGGGTCCATTAAGTGCTCATGAAGTAAAATAGGGCAATCGGTTAAATGGGAGCTGCATCAGGTTATGGACCGATTTCGATCAGATTTGACACGTATGATAAAGGTCATAGGTGAAGTCATTGAACAAAATTTCAGCCAAATCGTGTAAGAATTGCGCCTCCTATAGGCTCATGAAATCAAATCTGAAGATCGGTTTATTGGTATAGACTTGACATAGTCAATGGAAGTGAAAACAAAACACTTTACGCAAAATTTTAGCTAAATCCGATAATAATTGCGAACCCTAGGGGCTCAGGAAGTCAAGATTCCAGACTGGTTTATATGGCAGCTATATCAGGGCTTATAACGATGTATACCATACTTAGCACAGTTATTGAAGGTCATAACAAAGCCAAATTGCGACCTCTAGAGGCTCAAGAAGTCAAGAGCCGAGATCGGTGTATATAGCAGCTATACCAAAATATGAACCGATTTGGCCCACTTATAATCATAACCGACCTGCACTAATAAGAAATATTTGTGCAAAATTTCAAGCGCCTAGCTTTACTCCTTCATAAGTTAGCGTGCTTTCGACAGACATACGGACGGACGGACATGGCTAAATCGGCTAAGAACGGGAAGACGAGACGAGACGGGAAGAGATATATACTCTGTTGGGTTTTAGATCCACCATTTTGATAAGTTACAAACGCAATAACGAAATTATTATACCCTCATGGAGGGTATAAAACCATATGTCATACTGTGCGCTTGTAAGCAAGATTTGGACCGTAAAAAATCAAATTTCGACAGTAACAGGTGGTTTTTAATTACAGGAATAATTGTTAGCTCATTTGTATTTGTTTTTCCTTCGCCGCAAAATAAACATGGTTTGTTATATTTTTTTTTTTTTTTGGTTTAGCTAAATCGATTGAGAAAAATCACACTTATTTGTGTTGATTTCAGTTTTCGTTGGTAATTATCAACGAAACAGGATATTTTGCAATAAGTCGCGTTCACTAAACTTAGCACGCCAACTTTCGGTGTAATTATCTGCACCATCGCCACTGCCAACAACTGTAAACCATTTCAATAACGGAAATTCTTACTAGAACGCTATTCGAGTATCAGGTATTAAATTAATTTCTGAGAATTTCATGTTAATCCGCTTTTGTTTCCAGTTATAGTTGAGCGATAGCTAATAAAACTGAATTTGTGCACACACACACACACACACACACTTATATGGCAGTCGATATGTAACGCCATAGGCACTCACTCTCACTCAATAGTGTTGACAGATGTGGGACTGATGTGAAAATGCTTTGCATTGCATTGCGGGTGCCGTTTGATAGTCACCTCATGCTAGTCACAATGTTGTGATGTTTCGTGACAAGTTTGTGTCTTAAGTCTTTTGTTTTGGCTTATAATGCAAAATTATGTATGGGCGGTACTTTGCTTGCCATATGAGTATTAATGAGTTTGAGATCAGTTTTTTTTTTCTACAGATGAATGAAAATTGAAAAAATCTTGATAAAACGTTATGCTGTTCATTCATAAATGGAATTATTGAAATATTTTACACATCAATTGCAATGCAAATAATTTTTGTATACTGCAATTCTAGAAAGATTTGATGGTCATACTTATAAGCGCTTTGCAAATAATAAGTGTATTCAAATTTCGGATGGGGAACCCTGGGGGCTCGCATCATCCCTACAAATCTATCAAATATATGGGACTCATATGAGAGCTATTTAAGGTTAGAAAACCTATATAAAATCTAAATGTCGCACCAAGTGTTTGGGGGACCACCCCAACCCTCGAAACACCACTAAATCGGATATATTTACCGACCATCGCAATATGGGACTCAAATGAAATCTGCTATCCAAATGTGGGATCAATTTTCTGGGGGTCCACCCCCTTCCCTAAACAGGGCTTATTTATGACCATTGGCAATATGGGGCTCAAATAAAAGGTATTTGGGTGTAGAATACGAATCTGATATTCAAATGTGGGACCAAGTGTTTGGGGGGCTTCCCCTCCCAGAAAGCCCTCAAAAGAGCAAAAATTTACGACAATAGCAATATGGGTCATCCTACCACCATAACACCACCCGAATAGAACGTATTTGCTGACCCTTGCAATATGGGGTCAAATAAGGGGTATTTTAGAGAACACGAATCTGATATATATTTTCAGGGCCAAGTCAAAAACAAACCCAAATTGGACATGTTCTCCGACTATGGATATATTGAGCTCAAATGGAAGGTATTTGGAAGTAGACCACGAATCTGATATCAACCAACATTCGGGGCCAACAGTCTAGGGGACGTTCCACCACCGTAACAACACCCACATAGGACGTATTTACTCACCATGACAATTTGGGTCTTAAAGAGGGTGAAGCTCGATATTGATAACATCTAGGGACCATACCCCAAACCGGACATATTTGCTGACTTTGGCAAAAAGCGGTTTAAATGTAAGGTATTAGAGATTAGAAAACGAATTTGTTATAAAATTTTTAGGCCAATGGCAATAGGGGGTTCAAATAACTGATATTTGAGACTGGAGCACGATGCTGATTTATTTTCAGGGCTAAGTGTTTAGGGGACCACCCCACTTCCCAAAACACCCCTAAATCGGACATATTTACCAACCATGTCAATGTGGGGCTCAAATGAAAGGTTTTGGGGAGTATGGCACGAAATTGATTCTCACTATGGGGACCAATTTTCTGGGGTCTACCTGTTCTCCAAAACACCCCACAAACAGCAATTATTTACTAGCCATCGCAATATGGGACTCAAATTAAAGTATTTGGGAGTAGAATACGAATCTGATATGCAAAAGGGGAACTATGTATTTAGGGGCACCGCCCCTTCCCCAAAGCACCCCACAAAGAGTAAAAACATACCGACTATGGTAATATGTGGCTCAAATAAAAGGTATTTGAAATTAGAAAAAGAATTTTATGCCCAATTTTGTGGCCAAGTTTGTGGGGGACACCTCATCCCTTAAACTCCCCTTAAAACAATGGGAATATGGGGTTTAAATAAATGGTATTTGAGAGAAGAGCGCGATATTTGTTTTCAAGGCCAAGTTTATATGGGAGCTATATCAGGTTATAGACCGATTTTAACCGTACTAAGCACAGTTCTTGGAAGTCGTAACAAAATACTATGTGCAAAATTTCAGCCAAATTGGATGAAAATTGAGGCTTCCAGGGGCTCAAGAAATCAAATCGGGTGATCGGCTTATAAGGGAGCTATATCAAGTTCTCGACCAAATTAAACCGTACTTTGCGCAGTTATTGGAAGTCATAGTGGAACACTATGTGCAAAATTTCAGCCAAATCGGACAAAAATTGTGTCTTCCATGCGCTCAAAAAGTCAAATCGGGAGATCGATTTATATGGGATCGATTAATATGGTTGACAATTTGCCAATGTCGTTTTGCATATGACTTCCTACAACTGTTCCAAGTTACTGTCCCAAATTTCGGCGAAATCGGACAATTCAAACGCCTTTTATGGGTCCAAAACCTTAAATCTGGAGATCGGTCTTTACGGCAGATATATGCAAATCTTGATCGATCTAGCCCAAACACAGATATTTGTCGAGGGACTTAACTCAATGTGCCAAATTTCGACGACATCGGACAATAAATGCGCCTTTTATAGGCCCAAAACCTTAAATCGAGAGATCGGTCTATACGGAAGCTATATACAAATCTGGACCGATCTGTGCCAAATTACAGAAGTATGTCGAAGGGCCTAACACAACTCACTGTCCCAAATTTCAACATAGTCGGATAATAAATTCGGCTTTTATGGTCATGGGAGAAGCTGTTGCACAAAATTTCTGCCGAATCAGACGAGAATTGCGCTCTCTAGCGGCTCAAGATCACAGATCGGTTTATATGGCAGCTATATCAGGTTATGTACCGATTTGCGTCATATTTAAAATCGGACGAGAATTGCGACGGAAGGGCGGACGGAAGGACGGACGGAAGGACGGACGGAAGGACGGACGGAAGGACGGACGGAAGGACGGACGGAAGGACGGACGGAAGGACGGACGGAAGGACGGACGGAAGGACGGACGGAAGGACGGACGGAAGGACGGACGGAAGGACGGACGGAAGGACGGACGGAAGGACGGACGGAAGGACGGACGGAAGGACGGACGGAAGGACGGACGGAAGGACGGACGGAAGGACGGACGGAAGGACGGACGGAAGGACGGACGGAAGGACGGACGGAAGGACGGACGGAAGGACGGACGGAAGGACGGAAGGACGGACGGAAGGACGGACGGAAGGACGGACGGAAGGACGGACGGAAGGACGGACGGAAGGACGGACGGAAGGACGGACGGAAGGACGGACGGAAGGACGGACGGAAGGACGGACGGAAGGACGGACGGAAGGACGGACGGAAGGACGGACGGAAGGACGGACGGAAGGACGGACGGAAGGACGGACGGAAGGACGGACGGAAGGACGGACGGAAGGACGGACGGAAGGACGGACGGAAGGACGGACGGAAGGACGGACGGAAGGACGGACGGAAGGACGGACGGAAGGACGGACGGAAGGACGGACGGAAGGACGGACGGAAGGACGGACGGAAGGACGGACGGAAGGACGGACGGAAGGACGGACGGAAGGACGGAAGGACGGACGGAAGGACGGACGGAAGGACGGACGGAAGGACGGACGGAAGGACGGACGGAAGGACGGACGGAAGGACGGACGGAAGGACGGACGGAAGGACGGACGGAAGGACGGACGGAAGGACGGACGGAAGGACGGACGGAAGGACGGAAGGACGGACGGAAGGACGGACGGAAGGACGGACGGAAGGACGGACGGAAGGACGGACGGAAGGACGGACGGAAGGACGGACGGAAGGACGGACGGAAGGACGGACGGAAGGACGGACGGAAGGACGGACGGAAGGACGGACGGAAGGACGGACGGAAGGACGGACGGAAGGACGGACGGAAGGACGGACGGAAGGACGGACGGAAGGACGGACGGAAGGACGGACGGAAGGACGGACGGAAGGACGGACGGAAGGACGGACGGAAGGACGGACGGAAGGACGGACGGAAGGACGGACGGAAGAACGGACGGAATGATCGACTTACAACATCGAGATGATCAAGAAAATATGTACTTTATGGGGACTTATTGGGTTGCCCAAAAATTATTTGCGGATTTTTCATATAGTCGGCGTTGACAAATTTTTTCACAGCTTGTGACTCTGTAATTGCATTCTTTCTTCTGTCAGTTATCAGCTGTTACTTTTAGCTTGCTTTAGAAAACAAGTAAAAAGGCGTTAAGTTCGGCCGGGCCGAACTTTGGATACCCACCACCTCGGGTATATATGTGAACCACCTTTCATCAAAATTCGGTGAAAATTTCATACCTTATACTCATATACCTCATACCGATCTGAACTATATACGACACGGATGTCGAAAAGCCGAACATAAGTCGCTGTGTCAAATTTCAGTGAAATCGGATTATAAATGCGTCTTTTATGGGGCCAAGACTTTAAATCGAGATATCGGTCTACATGGCAGCTATATCCAAATCTGATCCGATTTGGGCCAAGTTGCATAAACATGTCGAAAAGCCTAACACAAAGCACTGTCCCAAATTTCGGCGAAATCGGACAATAAATGCCTCTTTTATGGGTCCTAAACCTTAAATCGAGAGATCGGTCTATATGGCAGCTACAAGCAAATCTGGACTGATCTGGGCAACATTTAAGAAGGACGTCGAAGAGCCTAACCAAAACTCACTGTCTCAAATTTCAGCGACATCGGACAATAAATGCGTCTTTTATGGCCCCAAAACCTAAAACCTAGATATCGGTCTATATGGCAGCTATATCCAAATCTGGACCGATCTGTGCGATATTGCAGAAGTATGGCAAGGGGCTTACCTTAACTCAATGTTCCAAATTTCGGCGACATCGGACAATAAATGAGCATTTTATGGGCCCAAAACCATAAATCAAGAAATCAGTCTATATGGCAGCTATATCCAAATCTGAACCGATCTGAGCCAAATTGTCGAAGGATGTCGAAGGGCCTAACACAACTCACTGCCCCAAATTTCAACAAAATCGGATAATAAATGTGGCTTTTATGGGCCTATGACCCTAAATCGGTGGATCGGTCTATATGGGGGCTATATCAAGATATAGTCCGATATAGCCCATCTTCGAACTTAACCTGCTTATGGACAAAAAAATAATCTGTGCAAAATTTCAGCTCAATATCTCTATTTTTAAAGACTGTAGCGTGATTTCAACAGACAGACGGATAGACGGACGGACATGTCTAGATCGTCTTAGATTTTTACGCTGATCAAGAATATATATACTTTATAGGGTCGGAAACGGATATTTCGATGTGTTGCAAACGGAATGACAAAATGAATATACCCCCATCCTTCGGTGGTGGGTATAAAAAGTGCAAAAAAAGTATATTTGATTAAAGTTCATTCCAAGTTTTATTAAAAATGCATTTACTTTCTTTTAAAAAATCCGCAATTACTTTTTGGGCAACCCAATAGATGCATATTTTGAGGTGTTACAAACGGAATGATTAGTTTAGTATACCTCCATCCTATGGTGGTGGGTATAAAAATATATGCCTATCTTCACTTGTCGCATTTATCATTGTTGCCCATAAATGACTACATTTGCTGTGCGCTTGTTTACTTCAATTATTAATGTCGCTAGCGCAATCTATTTTTCTAAGTAAACTTACAAAAAAGAAAAAATTATTTGCTTAAAGATATTTATGCTAAGAGGGTATCAATTACAAAAATGTGATAAATGAATTTTGAAATGGGTTTTATGGTTTCTGGCTGCAAGCTGCTACATCAAATATATTTACCATGCAAACCTGCCATGAGTTGCCAAGGCACAGTCGTAGAGGCTTGTTATCATTGAGGTTTCTGTTCAAATTATGCCTAACGCATATAATTAATTAAATGCGTTCAATGGCTCGATAAGATTAAATAATTAATGCTTGTTATGAATGCGTTTAATTGCACGTTTGGCAAGTGCCAAATAATTTGAAAGGAGTTTGTAGCAAAAATTGTGAAAATTATGCCAAATTGGCTAAGAGGTGGTAAGATGTTGGGTGGGCAATGAATGGGAGGTCTGTTGTATAGAACTGAAGATTTCTTAAATTGTCATACACTCTCTTGGTATGTACATATGTTAGAGACTTAAATCGTTTCCTCATCCGGTTCCTCTTATTAAGGTATCACAATATCTGTAGGCTGCCCATTGAACCTTACCTAGTTGTAGGTTTCTCTATTGGTTGTAGTACTAGGATAAGTCATGGATTCCCGTTTAAATAATCTGACCCAGTTTATATGCATATCACCATCATCATGAGCAACCCTCACCCTATGACTGAGGTTGCCAAAAATCTTCAGCATTTTTTCTTGCAATTTCTTAACCTTTTGCACTATGCACTCTTGTCTATATGCTGCTGGCAACAAAACGCTTCATTTCAAATTGAAGTTTTAGTTATTTTGACACGCATGTTACTTATTTACCTACCTCTACCGTTTCTGTTTGCATTCATTGACTTTTTTTTTAATTGTTAACAAAAAACATTGAAGTCTAAGCGAACATGTCTTTTGACAATTTATAATTAACGAAATAATTATACGTTGAGTAACATATGAGTCTGACTCACACACACACTCATGTTCTTCAACAGCTAAGACATGGATTTTGTAAATGACTTACATTGTGTTGTTTGTGCATTACTACTGCATTGTTGTGACTTACACCAAGAACTGAGAAAGAATTAAAGTGTCTTATTTTTAGTTTTTGTCACATGGTCAGGTAATTGTGTGAGCTTTTCCAAGAAACGTTACATATGCAGCCTACATTGACCTTGGCACAAAGAGTTTATCTGAAATTCTAGCTTTTTTTCAATTTTTCTCATTTTTAAAACATAATTGCAACAAAAATTCTAACAAGTGTTTGAATTCCAATGCAGAATTCTATCAACCTTTGATGTTGATTGATTTAAAAAAAAAAAAACCTAATCGCAGATATGATTTATTTAAGCGTTTTTGTATTGATATTTGATCTTATTTATGGCCTTAAGCCTTAAGTATGGATAATTTGTAGAGCTGTCATTTATCTTGCGACAACGGATTTAATTTATGCACGAGAACTTTGCACAATGTCCGCTTTTCATAACAACTGGGTTGATATGCAACTTTGTTACAACTATGTGATTGGTTTTTCAATTTCGATAAAAGAAAATGAAAAATAAGGTGAATTCGCCTAGTTAATAAAACTTCTAAAAGGTAAAACCTTATAGAAATTCTATAAATGTTTATATGGACAAGTAAAAGCGTGCTAAATTCGGCGGGGCCGAATTTTATATACCCTCCACCATGGATCGCGATTGTCGAGTTCTTTTCCCGGCATCTCTTCTTAGGCAAAAAAGAGGATAAAAGAAAAGATGCTATTAGAGCAATATCAAGATATGATCCGGTTTGGACCACAATTAAATTATATGTTGGAGACCTGTGTAAAATGTCAGCCAATTACATTTGGGGGCTCAAGAAGTAAAATAGAGAGATCGATTTATATGGGAGCTGTACCAGGCTGTAGACCGAGTCAGACCACAATAAACACGTATGTTGATGGTCATGAGAGGACCCGTTCCACAAAATTTCATTCCAATCGAATAAGAATTGCGCCCTCTAGAGGCTCAAGAAGTCAAGACCCAAGATCGGTTTATATGGCAGATATATCAGATTATGGACCGATTTGAACCATACTTAGCGCAGTTGTTGGAAGTGATACTAAAACACCATGTGCAAAAATTCAGTCAAATTGGATGAGAATTGCGCCCTCTAGAGGCTCAAGAAGTCAAGACCCAAGATCGTCTTATATGACAGCTATATCAGGTTATGAACCGATTTGAACCATACTTGGCACAGTTGTTGAAAGTCATTACGAAACACGTCGTGCAAAATGTCATTCCAATCGTATAAGAATTGCGCCCTCTAGAGGCTCAAGAAGTCAAGACCTAAGATCGGTTTATACGGCAGCTATACCAGATTATGAACCGATTTAAATCATACTCAACACAGTTGTTGGAAGTGAAACCAAAACACCATGTGCAAAAATTCAGTCAAATTGGATGAGAATTGCGCCCTCTAGAGGCTCAAGAAGTCAAGACCCAAGATCGTCTTATATGGCAGCTATATCAGGTTATGAACCGATTTGAACCATACTTGGCACAGTTGTTGGAAGTCATTACGAAATACGTCGTGCAAAATTTCATTCCCATCGAATAAGAATTGCGACGTCTAGAGGCTCAAGAACTCAAGACCCAAGATCGGTTTGTATGGCAGATATATCAGGTTATGGACCGATTTGAACCATAGTTAGTGCAGTTGTTGGAAGTGATACTAAAACACCATGTGCAAAAATTCAGTCAAATTGGATGAGAATTGCGCCCTCTAGAGGCTCAAGAAGTCAAGACCCAAGATCGTCTTATATGGCAGCTATATCAGGTTATGAACCGATTTGAACCATACTTGGCACAGTTGTTGGAAGTCATTATGAAATACGTCGTGCAAAATTTCATTCTAATCGAATAAGAATTGCGACGTCTAGAGGCTCAAGAACTCAAGACCCAAGATCGGTTTATATGGCAGCTATACCAAATTATGAACCGATTTAAATCATACTCAACACAGTTGTTGGAAGTGATACCAAAACACTACGTGCAAAATTTCAGTCAAATTGGATGAGAATTGCGCCCTCCAGAGGCTCAAGAAGTCAAGACCCAAGATCGGTTTATATGGCAGCTATATCAGGTTATGGACCGATTTGAACCATACTTGGCACAGTTGTTGGAAGTCATAACGAAACACGTCGTGCAAAATTGCATTCCAATCGAATAAGAATTGCGACGTCTAGAGGCTCAAGAAGTCAAGACCTAAGATCGGTTTATATGGCAGCTACATCAGGTTATGGACCGATTTGAACCATACTTGGCACATTTGATGGATATCATAACAAAACACATCGTTGACATGGCCGGTAAATATGCCCGATTTAAGGGGTGCTTTGGGGGTTGGGGTGGTCCCCCAAACACTAAACCCTGAAAATATATCAGCAACGTGCTCTATTCTCACATACAATATTTGAACCCCATATTGCCATTGACCTCAAAATTGGATATCAAATTCCTCTTCTAATTTCAAATAGCATTCACTTAAACCCCTTATTGAAAAAGCCAGCAAATATGTCCGGTTTGGGCCCTAAAAACTATGAATATCGAGCTCCAAATGCAAATTTTGCCCATGAACATTCCATTAAGGAACAGGGGCAAACTTCTCACATATCAATGAGTCCAGTCCGATTCAAGTTTAAGCTCAATGATAAGGGACCTACTTTTTATAGCCGAGTCCGAACGGCGTGCTGCAGTACGACACCTCTTTGAAGAGAAGTTTTAGATGGCATAGTACCTCACAAATGTTACCAGCATTGGGAGAGGAAAACCACCGCTGAAAGTATTTTTTCTGATGGTCTCGCCAGGATTCGAACGTAGACGTTCAGCGTCATAGGCGGACATGCTTACCTCTGCGCTACGGTGGCCTCCTGAATATCGAGCTCCATTGTGTTGAAGGCCCAAATTGTCTTGGTAAGCAAATACGTCCCACTTGGGGGTTGTTATGGTGGTGGGGCGTCCCCTAGACAGTTGGTCCCGAATGTAGATGTCAGATGCATGGTCTACTCCCAAATACCTTTCATTTGAGCCCCATATTTCCACAGTCGGCAAACATGACCGGTTTGGGGATTATTTTGGGGGATGGGGCGGCCACTCAGTGACTTCGCCTTGAAAATATATATCAGATTCGTATTCTACTCTAAAATACCTCTTATTTGAGCCTCATATTGCAATGGTCAGCAAATACTTCCTACTTGGGTGGTGTTATGGGGGTGGGTTGGCCCCATAGACACTTTTCCCGAATATTGATATTAGATTCGTGCTTTATTCCCAAATACCTTTCATTTGAGCCCCATATTGATATGGTCGTAAATTTGTCCTCTTTGGAGCATATTTTTGAGGAAGGACGGCCCCCCAAACACTTGGTCCCATATTTAGATATCAGATTCGTATTTTACTCGCAAATACCTTTCATTTGAGTCCCATATTGCCATGGTCAGTAAATAAGTTTGGGGGGTGTTTTAGCGGAGGGATGGACCCCCAGAAACTTGGTTCCACATTTGGATATCAAATTCGTATTGTACTCGCTAATAACCTTTCATTTAAGTCCCATATTGCCAATTGGATATAAGATACGTTTTCCTATCTGAAATACCTTTAATTTGAGACCCACATTGCCGTGATTGGTGCATATATATATTTGGCAGGTTTTAGTGTAGGGCGTTTCCCCCTAGGTACCCCATCCGAAATTTGGATATCAAATTTTTGTTTGTATGCTGCTATAAGAGAGCACACCAAAATTTCGCTTAAATCGCACCACCCATCACCGAGATCTGGCGTTTCTGAAAATTTGGATAAGGGGGAGGATCCGCTCCCCCCTCAGATATCAAAAAATGTAGTACCCTATTTTCACCAAGGGGTCATTATGAACTATCAGTGAACATTTCAGCCGTTTTTGTGTCCATAAGGAACACACAAACAAACAAACACAAATTGATTTTTATATATAAGATGCCGTCTGGAGGGGGTGGAATGGAGGTTGAACAGTGCCAGAGATATCACCCCACCTTGGGGAACTCCCTGTTTCACTCTACGGTGCTTCGACTTCTTATCCGTAAATTCCACAAATGACTGGCGACCACACAGATAATTCGCGACCCAGCGTTTCAGACCTGGCTGACCGTGTCGAATGCCTTCGATAGGTCCAGTGCCACGAGGACCGTCCTGTCAAATGGCCTAGGCTGATTAAAGCCACGGCAAATGTATGCGGTGATGGCATGCAAAGCTGTTGTTTGCTATGCAGTCTTCGAAATCCATTTTGATGTTCGGCGAATGGAAATTCTCAAGCGTTTTTGCTACTGGTGTGAGAAGGGAGATCGGTCTGTACGACTCCCCCCAAACTCGGGTCCTTTCTAGGCTTCAGTAGCGGTATAACTCTGCCCATTTTCCAGACATCGCGAACTAAGAGAGTGTTCAAAGACAGGTTGAGGACAGTGGTAAGGTACTCAACTCCAGGTGAATCCAGATTCTTCAACATCAATGTAGAGCTCCGTCCGGGCTCAACGCCTTGGAAGATTTGGCGCCACGGATGACATTCGTAACTTCGACCACGGTAAATTGTGATGGCTGTTCATCGGCTCGGAGACCACGAATACGGCGAATGGCTCTCCTCCTTGCCCTGTCTCTCTCGGGATGCACAATAAATTGACGGTTGAACAACCTGGCGCATCTCTTTGGATCAGTCACGGTTATCTCGCCAAAAGTGACTGAGGTCCTGTCATCCCGTCTACCGGGGTTCGAGAGTGACTTAACAGTGGCCCACAGTTTGCGTACACCGGTGCCTAAGTTACATTGCTGCAAGTGTTCCAGACACAAATTTCGCTTATGTTCGTTGACTACCCTGTTTATTTCCAGATTCAGCTCGCTGATTCTGGGCTTAGCGGGGTCCATAGCACGAATCTCATCACGCTCGTCTGCGAGTACCACTGCATGCGTCGGAAAATTGGGCCGCACTTGGGGTATTCGACCGGCTGGTATAAAGCGAACGGCTGCTGTGTTAATGATGTCTCGGAAATTCCTCTCGGCCACTAGCACAACCGAGGGGGGTGACAGTTCACTGAAGCGGCGATTGGTATACTCTCTGAAGCCAGCCCAATCGGCCTTCTTCTGATTGGTGAGAATTATGGAGAGGTGGTCTAACCCCAAAGAGATGACGGCTTGCCAGAATACGTCACTCAGGAAATCATTGAATACTATGGGAATGCCTGGTGAGCTGCTGCACCTCCTCGTAATCCTAGTGGGGACATCCTCATTCACCATGCAAAACGTGGAGCTATCTATCTGCTCTGCCAAAGCTATGCCACGCTGGTCGTTACCTAGGGGAGAATGCCATGAAATGTGATGCGCATTAAAGTCCCCTAGAACCAGACGATTATGGCCAGATAGCAACCCACTTATAAGGGGGTTGTAAGCTTGCCAACCGCTGGTATGTACACGTTGTATAGCTCTATCTCGGCAGTACCGGACCTGATTGCTATCACATAGTCCGACGACGAGGACGACAAAGGCGACGACGAAGACGCTTGTGACCCACTGCTGGCTATGTTCGCACAGCACCTTGCGACATAGCCAGTATGACTATACTCCCGTAGTGAAGTTACGCCAGAGCAAGATCGGAAATGTAGCCACTCCGTGCACCGATTACACCTCACCGACACCGACCGATGATGAAGGCGGTTCTGGCAAACCGAACAGAACCAGGGTCCGGGGTTCTTTTCAATCCCGGCACGGACCAGAAGCGTGCGGAGAAGGCACTCCGGGATGTGCCCCTTCCCATGACGAAAAAAGACGAACACGTACACTGAGGCGGCAGCCCTTGCCGATGAGGGTTCCATGGGGCAATCCGGTGCGTACAACCGGCTGCCTTGGGATCGGTACAAATCGGTCTATAACCTGATATAGCTCGCATATGAACCGATCTCCCGATTTGATTTCTTCAGGCTTTACAAGCCGCAGTTTTTATCCGATTTGGCTGAAATTTTGCACGAAGTGTTCGGTTATGACTTCCAACAACTGTGCCAAATACGATTAAAATTGGTCTATAACCTGATATAGCTCCCATATAAAACGATCTGCCGATTTGGTTTCTTGAGCCCTTACAAGTCGCAATTTTTGTCCGATTTGGCTGAAATTTTGTATGAGGTGTTCTGTTTCTACTTTCAACAACTGTGCCAAGTACGGTCTAAATCAGTTTATAATCTGATATAGCTCCCTTGTAAACCGGTCTATTTTGCATAAATTTTTAGCAGAATCCATGGTGGTGGGTTCTCAAGATTCGGCCAGGCCGAACATAGCACTCTTTATCTTTTATTTATTAATTTTAAATTAGCACTTTATCTTGTCAACGCCTTTCGAAAATATCATTTCCAGAACCGGACAGCATACAATGTAATGCCGTGTTTTTGGCATAACAATGCTAACTAACATAATCGCTTTGCATTGCAACATAAATACCCAATTTAGACATAAATTTTTTTTTTTTTTTTTTTGTTTATAAATCAAACGCCCATGACCAACTGGGTGCCCATAAGTCACCGGCGTTTAATTGGATTGCCTTATGCGCGATTGAAATCCTTTCACTTAATTGTCACTTGCAAGCCTTACATACAGAACACACATTTCGGTTACATGTAAGGTATTTGTATGCATTTAGCCGTGTGTTTTACGCAAATTGTATTTTTTCTCATTTAAATATTGACAATTTAAACATTGGTCGATATCACATGCACTAGACTACCTTAGATGTTGAACAAACACTATTGGCCCATTGCAGATTTTGATTGACAAAATTCTGCCTTTAAGCAAAACGCATAAAAAGAGCAATAAAACAATCACAACCACATATCCAACATGTGAGACATTATTGATTTGAATTTTGTTGACCTCTACATGCCTACAAAACGTTTTCTAATTGGACATGTTGTGTTAAAATTTGTGATCTTTGATTTGGTTTCCATATTTTTTTGTAAACACATTTGCATAGGATATCTTAGAATGTAGTCTTTTTATTCTGAGTATTCATTTGCTTGGTGCACACCCTTTTTGTTGCGCAGTTATGACAAATCATATTTACAATAACACGCTCGATATGAAACCCAGTCAAAAGTCGGGCTGTGCCGACTGTATAATACCCTTCACCTACACTAAAAGTGCAATATAGGACCTACATCCATTTCTGAACCAATTTTGTTGGACCTTGGCGAGCAAATATGTTCAAACTGTAAAAACTACGGTTGACAAATGACAAGATTATGGCAAATTACCCAAAATCTGAGGAACATATATATGGGAGCTATATCTAAATCTGAACCGATTTGTATAAAATTCGTCTATAATGTCGAGAAGTAAGAGAAAATCCCTCCTGCGAAATTTCGAGAGAATCGTTTAACAAATGACCATTTTATTGCAATATAACTGCAAATCGGACGAACATATATATGGGAGCTATATCTAAATCTGAACCGATTTCGAGCAAACTCCTCAGATACTGTGGCAGTCGTCGAAGAAAGCGTTGTGCAATGTTTTGGCAAGATTGGTCTATAAATAAGCTTGATGTGGCTCTAGGAGTGAAAATCGGACGATATATTTATATGAGAGCTATATATAAATCTGAACCGATTTCCATGAAATTCGCCAGCAACGTCGAGAGTCAAGAGAAAATCCCTCCTGACAAATTTCGAGAGAATCGGTTAACAAATGACCATTTTATTGCATTGTTACTGCAAATCGGACGAACATATATATATGAGATATATCTAGATCTGAACCGATTTTGACCAAACTCTATGTGTATTGCGGTAGTCGTCGAGGAAAGCGTTGTGCAATATTTTGGCAAGATTGGTCTATAAATATGCTTGCTGTGGCTCTAGGAGTGAAAATCAGGCGATATATATATATGAGAGCTATATGCAAATCTGAACCGATTTTCATGAAATTCACCAGTAATGTCGAGAGTCGTAAAAAAGTACCTCCTGCCAAGTTACGAGAGAATCGTTTAACAAATGACCATTTTATTGCAGTATAACTGCAAATCGGACGAACATATATATGGGAGCTACATCTAAATCTGAACCGATTTTGACCAAACTCTATGTATATTGCGGTAGTCGTCGAGGAAAGTGTTGTGCAATATATTGGCAAGATTGGTCAATAAATATGCTTGCTGTGGCTCTAGGAGTGAAAATCGGGCGATATATATGTATATGGGAGCTATATCTAAATCTGAACCGATTTCCATGAAATTCACCAGCAACGTCGAGAGTCAAGAGAAAATCCCTCCTGCCACATTTCGAGAAAATCGGTTAACAAAAGACCATTTTATTGTAATATGACTGCAAATCGGACGAATATATATATGGGAGCTATATCTAAATCTGAACCGATTTCGAGCAAACTTCTCAGATACTGTGGCAGTCGTCGAGGAAAGTGTTTTGCAAAATTTTGGCAAGATTGGTCAATAAATATGCTTGCTGTGGCTCTAGGAGTGAAAATCGGGCGATATATATGTATATGAGAGCTATATCAAAATCTGCACCGATATCCACGAAATTCACCAGTAATGTCGAGAGTTGTAAAAAAGTACTTCGTGGCAAGTTTCGAGAGAATCGGTTAACAAATGACCATTTTATTGCAAATTTCTGCAAATCGGACGAACATATATATAGCAGCTATATCTAAATCTAAACCGATTTTGACCAAACTCTATGTGTATTGCGGTAGTCGTCGAGGAAAGCGTTGTGCAATATTTTGGCAAGATTGGTCTATAAATATGCTTGCTGTGGCTCTAGGAGTGAAAATCGGGCGATATATATATATATGAGAGCTATATCTAAATCTGAACCGATATCCATTAAATTCACCAGTAGTGTCGAGAGTCGTAAAAAAGTACCTCCTGCCACATTTCGAGAAAATCGGTTAACAAAAGACCATTTTATTGTAATATGACTGCAAATCGGACGAACATATATATGGGAGCTATATCTAAATCTGAACCGATTTTGACCAAACTCTATGTATATTGCGGTAGTCGTCGAGGAAAGCATTGTGCAATATATTGGAAAGATTGGTCTATAAATATGCTTGCTGTGGCTTTAGGAGTGGAAGCCGGGCGATATATATATATGAGAGCTATATCTAAATCTGAACCGATTTCCATGAAATTCACCAGTGATATCGAGAGTCATAAGAAAATCCTTACTGCCAAGTTTCGAGGGAATCAGTTAACAAATGACGATTTTATTGCATTATTACTGCAAATCGGACGAACATATATATGGGAGCTTTATCCAGATCTGTACCGATTTTTTCGAATTTCAATAGGCTTCGTCTCTAGGCCGAAAAAAATTACTATACCAAATTTGAAGACGATCGGACGAAAATTGCGACCTGTAGTTTGTACACAAATTAACATGGACAGACGGACAAACAGACACACGGACAAAGCTAAATCGCATCAGAAAGTGATTCTGAGTCGATCGCTATACTTATCAATGGGTCTATCTCTCTTCCTTTAGGGTGTAGCAAACAAATTCACATAGTTATAATACCCTGTATCACAGTAGTGGTGTAGGGTATAAAAACAGTAAGGATAAATGTAAGCAACCTACACACAGTGAAGTGGGAAAAAAAACTTAGTTAAAACAAGCAAAAGCATGCAATGTCCGGCCGCGCCGAATCTTATATACCCTCCTCCATGGATCACATATGTCGAGTTCTTTTCCCGGAATGCTTTTTAGGCAAACAAAGGATAAAAGAAAGAGAGTCTCTATGGAGCTATATCAAGTTATAGTCCGATGCGGACCATAAATGAATTCTGAACATTGTAGAAGTCATTGGGTAATATTTCAGTTCATTCGAAAAAGAATTGCGCCTTGTAGGGGCTCAAGAAGCAAAATCGGGAGATAAGGTTTATATGGGAGCTGTATCAAGCTATTGATCGATTCAGACCATATTAGACATGTATGTTGCAGGTCATGAGAGAAGCCGTTGTACAAAATTTCAGTCAAATCGGATGAGAATTGCGCCCTCTAGAGGCTCAAGAAGTCAAAATCCCAGATCGGTTTATATGGCAGCTATATCTTATTCTGAACCGATTTGAACATTATTTGATACATTTGTTGAAAGTAAGAATAAAATACGTCATGCAAAATTTCAGTCAAATCGGATAGGAATTGCGCCATCTAGAGGCTCAATAAGTCAAGACCCAAGATCGGTTTCTGTGACAGCTATACCAGATTATGAACCGATTTGAACCATATTTAGCGCAGTTGTTGGAAGTGATACCAAAACACTACGTACACAATTTCAGTTAAATCGGATGAGAATTGCGCCCTCTAGGGACTCAAGAAGTCACGACCTAAGATCGGTTTAAAGGGCAGCTATATCAGTTTATGTACCGATTTGCGCCATACCCAGCACAGTTATTGGAAGTTATAACGGAACACCTAATGCAAAATTTCAGCTAAATCGGATGAGAATTGCGCCCTCTAGAGGCTCAAGAAGTCAAGAGCCAAGATCGGTTTATATGGCAGCTGTACCAGATTTTGAACCGATTTAAATCATACTCAACACAGTTGTTGGAAGTGATACCAAAACATTACGTGCAAAGCTTTAGTCAAATCGGATGAGAATTGCGCTCTCTAGGGACTCAAGAAGTCAAGACCCAAGATCGGTTTATAGGGCAGCTATATCAGTTTATGTACCGATTTGCACCATACTTGGCGTAGTTGTTGGAAGTGATACCAAAACACTACGTGCACAATTTCGGTCAAATCGGATGAGAATTGCGCCCTCTAGGGACTCAAGAAGTCAAGACCCACGATCGGTTTATAGGGCAGCTATATCAGTTTATGTACCGATTTGCACCATACTTGGCGTAGTTGTTGGAAGTGATACCAAAACACTACGTGCACAATTTCGGTCAAATCGGATGAGAATTGCGCCCTCTAGGGACTCAAGAAGTCAAGACCCAAGATCTGTTTATATGGCAGCTATACCAGATTATGAACCGATTTAAATCATACTCAGCACAGTTGTTTGAAGTGATACCAAAACACTACGTGCAAAATTTCAGTCAAATCGGACAAGAATTGCGTCCTCTAGAGGCTCAAGAAGTCAAGACCCAAGATCTGTTTATATGGCAGCTATACCAGATTATGAACCGATTTAAATCATACTCAGCACAGTTGTTTGAAGTGATATCAAAACACTATGTGCAAAATTTCAGTCAAATTGGATGAGAAATGCGCCCTCTAGAGGCTCAAGAAGTCAAGACCCAAGATTGGTTTATACGGCAGATTAACCAGATTATGAACCGATTTAAACCATACTCAACACAGTTGTTGGAAGTGATACCAAAACACGTCGTGCAAAATTTCGTTCCAATTGGATAAGAATTGCGCCCTCTAGAGGCTCAAGAAGTCAAGACCCAAGATCGGTTTCTAGGGCAGCTATATCAAAACATGGACCGATCAGGCCAGTTTACAATCCCAACCGACCTACACTAACAAAAAGATCAGCTTATATGGGAGCTATATCATGTTCTTGACCGATTTGAACCGTACATGACACAATTGTTGGAAATTAAAATAGAACTTCATGCTCAATTTCAGACAAATCGGGCAAAAAATGCAGTTTCCAAGGTCTCAAGAATTCAAATCGGGAGATTAGTTTTGTATGGGGGCTATACCAGGTTATAGACCGATTTCGCCCGTACTTGGCTCCGTTGTTGGGAGTCATAACAAAATAACAAAATTTGTGCAAAATTTCAGACAAATCGGATGAAAATTGTGGCTTCCATGGGCTCAAAAAGTCAAATCGGGAGATCGTTTTATATGGGAGCTATATCCAAATCTGTACCGATATGGCCCATTTGCAATCGCCAACGACCTGCATCAGAATTATGTAGCTGTGCAGAATTTCAAGCGGCTAGCTTGACGCGTTCAGCTGCTATCATGATTTCGACAGACGGACGGACATGACTAGTTCGAATCAGAATTTCGAGACAATCTAGAACATATATACTTTATGGGGTCCTAGATCAATATTTCGTGGTGTTACAAACGGAATGACTAGATTAGTATACCCCCATCCTATGGCGATGGGTATAATAAGTCTGACATTTGTGAACGGACAAGGATATCATCACGAAGTTACATTTAAATTACTAATCGGAGGCCACCGTAGCGCAGAGGTTACCATGTCCGCCTATGACGCTGAACGCCTGGGTTCGAATCCTGGCGAGACCATTAGAAAACAAATTTTCAGCGGTGGTTTTCCCCTCAACAACATTTGAGAGGTACTATGCCATGTAAAACTTCTCTCCAAAGGGGTGTCGCACTGCGGCATGCCGTTTGGACTCGGCGATCAAAAGGAGGCCCCTTATCATTGAGTTTAAATTTGAATCGGACTGCACTCATTGCGATGTGAGAAGTTTGCCCCTGTTCCTTAATGGAATGTTCATGGGCAAAATTTATTGTAATTTGTATGGGGTCTCAGACGCATAATTTTAGGTATTACATATAGAATGACGAAATTAGTATACCCCCATCCTATGGTGGAGGTTATAATAAGTCACAGTTTGTTGCGGTTTATGGGCTGGTGCTATCATTGGATCGTACTTCTTCAACGATGAAACGAATCGTTAATGGTGAGCGCTATCGTAAGATGATATCCAACTTTTTTTTTGCCCAAAATATAAGAACTTGACTTGCGTGACATGTGGTTTCAACGAGACGGTGCCACATGCCACACAGCACGCGTAACCATGGACATTGGTTTTCAAACGCACATTTTCAGATCGTGCGTTTTAACGCCTTTAGACTATTTTTGTGGGGCTATATTAAAGCCTATGGCTATACAGACAAGCCCGCTTCAGTTGAAGCATTGAAAGACAACATTGAAGCATTCATTCGTGAGATACCGGCTGAAATGTTGGACCATTTGAGGCGCCGTCACGGTCAACATTTGCATGAAATAATCTTCAATCATTAAATTATGTGAACCGTACTATCGATGCGAATAAAGGCTTCATAAATTTTTCTGAATTTTTCGTATTTTTTGAAAAACTTTCAAAGAACTATAGGAAAGTTTTTCAAAAAAATACGAAAAATTCAGAAAAATTTATGAAGCCTTTATTTGCATCGATAGTACGGTCAACATAATTTAATGATTGAAGATGATTTCATGCAAATGTTGACCGTGACGGCGCCTCAAATGGTCCATCCGCTTAGTCCAATCTTGGCATACTCTTTCCAACATTTCAGCCGGTATCTCACGAATGAATGCTTCAATGTTGTCTTCGAATGTGTCAATTGAAGTAGCTTATGTCTGTATAGACATAAGCTGAATACATTTTTAGCAGAATCCATGGTGGTGGGTTCCCAAGATTCGGCTCGTCCGAATTAAGCACTCTTTTACTTGCGAACTCTAACTCACGCTCATTTGGGATGGATGCGTCCAGCTTTTGCAGTTTCATTGGCCGATATGTTATCATGTTCTCCACCGTGGGCCACAATCCATACCGTATCAATACCCGTGCTGCTCAAGATGCTTTGTACGATTTTTGTGTGTGTTTTTTTTCCTTCAACATGGTACCAGTATCCTTAAAGTCTACATTGAATTGCATTATTGATGCCTTTTACAAAATATTTGCAGTAGTTCAAATTAAACAAACATGTGGTAACGGCATGTTTTCAACTTCTAATGAATTAATACATATTAATCAAGAGTTTTTTGTTTGTTTCGACTACTCTTTTCAAGTGTTAACTACTTTCAGTAACACAAATGCATGCAGGCGGCTTACCATGCACCATGTGTAATCGACATGTGGTTGCGATTTGTTAAATTGATTGATTGAAATGTGTTGCCAAAATGTCACAACACTATGACCAATGGTGATGAAATAAATGACATTTAAGAACTAATGCGAAAAAACAAACAAACAAAATGGAATCCTATGAACATAGCGCATATGTATTGGTATGGATGGCCAAAGCAATGGGGAGAATGAAAGAGAAAAATCAAAAGACTTAAGACACATGCACGACGAAGAAGCATGTTTCACTAAGCAACACTAGTCTTACATTACTCAGATGCTTTTTTTTTGTTTTGCTTTTGGTTTCGATTTTGATGTTTCTCATTTCCTGTCGCACAACAAATTCACTTAATTATTACAAGCAAAAGGTTGCAACACTTGAATTATTTCGTTGCCGTTATTGAAACTATGGCAAATTATTTATTCATTTTATTTACAAGCATTGTTACTCATTAAATGAGATTTGTAATTCAAAGCTCATTGGAAATATTCAAATGAATATTTTAATGAAGTTAGGCAGTAACAAAGGTTTTTGGCTATCTATGATCACTGCAAACTTTGCCCATTAACATTCCACTAAGGAATAGGGGCAATCTTCTCACATATCAATGAGTGCAGTCCGATTCAAGTTTTAAGCTCAATGATAAGGGGCCTCCTTTTTTATAGCCGAGTCCGAACGGCGTGTGCCGCAGTGCGACACCTCTTTGGAGAGAAGTTTTACATGGCATAGTACCTCAAAAATGTTGCCAGCATTAGGAGCGGAAACCACCGCTGAAAATTTTCTCTATTGGTTTCGCCAGGATACGAACCCAGGCTTTCAGCGTCATAGGCGGACATGCTAACCTCTGCGCTACGGTGGCCTCGTCTATGATCACTGCAACACATTATTAATTAGCATAACCATTACGATATAGAATCGTAAAACAATAACGAACATTTTTACATCCACCACCGTAGGATAGGGGGTATATTCATTTTGTCATTCCGTTTGCGACACATCGAAATATCCATTTCCGACCCCATAAAATATATATATATATATATTCTTGATTAGCGCAAAAATCCAAGACGATCTAGGCATGTCCGTCCGTCTGTCTGTCCGTCCGTCTGTCAGTTCGTCCGTCTGTCAGTTCGTCCGTCAGTCTGTCAGTCCGTCTGACTGTTGAAACCATGCTGTCCGTCCGTCTGTCTGTTTGTTGAAATCATGTTAAAGTCTCTAAAAATAGAGATATTGAACTAAAACTTTGCACAGATTCTTTTTTATGCCCTACACCATAGGATGGGGGTATAATAATTTCGTCATTCTGTTTGTAACACCTCGAAATATGCGTCTAAGACCCCATAAAGTATATATATTCTTGATCGTCGTGACATTTTAAGTCGAACTAGCCATGTCTGTCCGTCTGTCCGTCCGTCTGTCCGTCCGTCTGTCCGTCCGTCTGTCCGTCCGTCTGTCCGTCCGTCTGTCCGTCTGTCCGTCCGTCTGTCCGTCCGTCTGTCCGTCCGTCTGTCCGTCCGTCTGTCCGTCCGTCTGTCCGTCCGTCTGTCCGTCCGTCTGTCCGTCCGTCTGTCCGTCCGTCTGTCCGTCCGTCTGTCCGTCCGTCTGTCCGTCCGTCTGTCCGTCTGTCCGTCTGTCCGTCCGTCCGTCCGTCTGTCCGTCTGTCTGTCGAAAGCACGCTAACTATCGAAGGAATAAAGCTAGCCGCTTGAAATTTTGCACAAATACTTTTTATTAGTGTAGGTCAGTTGGTATTGTAAATGGGACAAATCGGTCAATGTTTTGATATAGCTGCCATATAAACCGATCTGGGATCTTGACTTTTTGAGCCTATAGAGGGCGCAATTCTCATCCGATTTGGATGTAATTTTGCATGAGGTGTTTTGTTATGACTTCCAATAACTGTACTGCGTATGGCGTAAATCGGTACCTAAACTGATATAGCTGCCAAAAAACCGATCTGGGATCTTGACTTCTTGAGCCTCTAGAAGGTGCAATTCTCAACCGATTTGTCTGAAATTTCGCATGAGGTGTTCCGTTAAGACTTCCACTAACTGTGCTAAGTATGGTTCAAATCGGTCAATAACCTGATATAGCTGCCATATAAACCGATCTTGGGTCTTGACTTCTTGAGCCTCTAGAGGGCGCAATTCTCATCCGATTTGGTTGAAACTTTGCATGATGTGTTTTGTTATGACTTCCAATAACTGTGCTGGGTATGGCGCAAATCGGTACCTAAACTGATATAGCTGCCATATAAATCGATCTGGGATCTTCACTTATTGAGCCTCTAGAGAGCGCAATTCTCATCCGATTTGGGTGTAATTTTGCACGTGGTGTTTCGGTAACACTTCCAACAACTGTGTTAAGTATGATTTAAATCGGTTCATAATCTGGTATAGCTGTCGTAAAAAACAATCTGGTCAATAACCTGATATAGCTGACATATAAACCGATCTGGAATATTGACTTCTTGAGCTTCTAGAAGGCGCAATTCTCGTTCGATTTGGCATAAATTTTGTACATCGGCATCTCTCATGACCTTCAACATACATGTCTTATATGGTCTGAATCGATCAATAGCTTGATACAGCTCCCATATAAACCTATCTCCTACTTTTGCTTCTTGAGATCCTGCAAGGCGCAATTCTTATCAGAATCAGCATTCATTTATAATCCGGATCGGACTATAACTTGAAATAGCTCCAATAGCATAACAGCTCTTATTCAATATTCTTTGATTGCCTTAAATCATAGAACTCGATGCGACCCATGGTGGAGGGTATATTAGATTCGGCTCGGCCGAACTTAGCACGGTCTTACTTGTTATACCCACCACCGAAGGATGGGGGTATATTCATTTTGTCATTCCGTTTGCAACACATCGAAATATCCATTTCCGACCCTATAAAGTATATATATTCTTGATCAGCGTAAAAATCTAAGACGATCTAGCCATGTCCGTCCGTCCGTCTGTCCGTCTGTCTGTTGAAATCACGCTACAGTCTTTAAAAATGGAGATATTGAGCTGAAATCTTGCACAGATTCTTTTTTTGTCCATAAGCAGGTCAAGTTCGAAGATGGGCTATATCGGACTATATCTTGATATAGCCCCCATATAGACCGATTCGCCGATTTAGGGTCTTAGGCCCATAAAAGCCACATTTATTATCCGATTTTGTTGAAATTTGGGAAAGTGAGTTGTGTTAGGCCCTTCGACATCCTTCGTCAATTTGGCCCAGATCGGTTGAAATTTGGATATAGCTGCCATATAGACCGATCCTCCGATTTAGGGTCTAAGGCCCATAAAAGCCACATTTATTATCCGATTTTGCTGAAATTTGGGACAGTGAGTTGCGTTAGGCCCTTTGACATGATTCTTTAATTTGGTCCAGATCGGTTCAGATTTGGATATAGCTGCCATATAGACCGATCCTCCGGTTTAGGGTCTGAGGCCCACAAAAGCCACATTTATTATCCGATTTTGATGAAATTCGGGGCAGTGAATTGTGTAAGGCACATCGACATCCTTCGTTAATTTGGCTCAGATCGGTCCAGATTTGGATATAGCTGCCATATAGATCGATCCTCCGATTTATGGTGTAAGGCCCATAATAGCCACATTCATTATCCGATTTTGCTGAAATTTGGGACAGTGAGATGTGTTAGGCCCTTTGACATATTTATTCAATTTGGTCCAGATCGGTTCGAATTTGGATATAGCTGCCATATAGACCGATTTCTTGATTTGTGGTTTTGGGCCCATAAAATGCTCATTTATTGCCCGATGTCCCCGAAATTTGGAACTGTGAGTTAAGTTAAGCCCCTTGACATACTTCTGCAATATCACACAGATCGGTCCAGATTTGGATATAGCTGCCATATAGACCGATATCTAGGTTTTAGGTTTTGAGGCCATAAAAGACGCATATATTGTCCGATGTCGCTGAAATTTGAGACAGTGAGTTTGGTTAGGCTCTTCGACGTCCTTCTTCAAATTTGCCCAGATCGGTCCAGATTTGAATATAGGTGCCATATAGACCGATCTCTGGATTTAAGGTTTAGGGCCCATAAAAGAGGCATTTATTGTCCGATTTCGCCGAAATTTGGGACAGTGCTTAGTGTTAGGCTCTTCAACATGTTTATGCAACTTGGCCCAAATCGGTCCAGATTTGGATATAGCTGCCATGTAGACCGATATCTCGATTTAAAGTCTTGGTATAAGGTATGAAATTTTCACCGAATTTTGATGAAAGGTGGTTTACATATATACCCGAGGTGGTGGGTATCCAAAGTTCGGCCCGGCCGAACTTAACGCCTTTTTACTTGTTTTGTTTATAAGCAGGTTAAGTCCGAAGATAGACCGATCCCCCGATTTAGGGTGTTAGGCCCATAAGTCATATTTATTATCCGATTGCTGAAATTTTGAACAGTGACTTGTCTTTGACTCTTCGATATCCTTAGTCAATATGGCCCAGAACGGTCCAGATTTGGATATAGCTGCCATATAGACCGATCCTCCAATTTAGTGTCTTAGGTCCTTTAGGGTCACATTTATTATCCGATTTTGCTGAAATTGGGAGCAGTGAGTTGTCCGAGGCCCTTCAATATATTTCTTAAATTTGGCTCTGATCGGTTCAGATTTGGATATAGCTGCCATATAGACCGATCCTCCGATTTATGGTCTTAGGTCCCTTAGGGTCACATTTATTATCCGATTTTGCTGAAATTTGGAGCAGTGAGTTGTCTTAGACCCTTCGATATCTCTCGTCAATTTGGTCTTGATCGATTCAAATTTGGATATAGCTGCCATATAGACCCATCTCTCGATTTAAGGTTGTGGGCCCATAAAAGCCACATTTATAATCCGATTTTGCTGAAATTTGGGACAGTGATTTATCTTAGGCCCTTCGCCATACACCTTCAATTTGGCCCTGATCGGTTCAGATTTGGATATAGCTGCCATATAGACCGATCCTCCGATTTAAGGTTTTGGGTCCATAAAAGGCGCATTTATTATCCGATTTTGCTGAAATTTGGGACAGTGAGTTGTCTTAGACCCCTTGATATCTCCCTTCAATGTGGTCTTGATCGAATCAGATTTGGATATAGCTGGCATATAGACCGATCCTCCGATTTAAGGTCTTAAGCCCCTAAAAGTCACATTTATTACCCCATTTTGATGATATTTGGGACGGTGAGTTGTGCGTTAGGCCCTTTGACGTCCTTCGCCAATTTGGTCCTGATCGGTCCAGATTTGGATATAGCTGCCATATAGACCGATCCCTCTATTTAAGGTTTTGGGGCCATAAAAGGCGCATTTATTGTCCCAAGTCGCCGAAATTTGGGACAGTGAAATGTGTTGGGCCCTTCGACATTTTTCTTCAATTTGGCCCAAATCTGTCCAAACTTAGATATAGCTGCCATATTGACCGATATCTCGATTTAAGGTTTTGGGCCCATAAAAGGCGCATTTATTATCCGATTTTGCTGAAATTTAAGACAGTGAGTTGTCTCAGGCCCTTTACCATCCTCTTTCAATTTGGCCCAGATGGGTCTAGATTTGGATATAGCTGCCATAAAGACCGATCGGCCTATTTAGAGTCTTAAGCCCGCAAAAGTCACACTTATCCGATTTAGCTGAAATTTTTGACAGTAAGCTGTCTTAGGCTTTTCGACATCCTTCTTTAATTTGGCCCTGATCGGTTCAGATTTGGATATTGATGACATATAGACCGATCTCTTGATTTAAGGTTTTGGGGCCATAAAAGGCGCATTTATCATCCGATTTTGCTGAAATTCTAGACAGTGAGTTGCCTTAGGCCCCTCTACAACTTTTTGCAATTTGGTCCTGATCGGTTCAGATTTGGATAAAGCTGCCATATAGACCGATCTCTCGATTTAAGGTTTTGGGCCCATAAAAGCAATATTTATTATCCGATTTTAATGAAATTTGGAACAGCGAGTTGTCTTACACCCTTCGACATCCTTCTTCCATTTGGCCCAGATCGGTTCAGATTTGGATATAGCTGCCATATCGACCGATCTCTCGATTTAAGGTTTTGGGCCCGTAAAAGGCGAATTTATTGTCCGATAGCGCCGAAACTTGGGACAGTGAGTAAGGTTAAGCCCCTTGACATACTTCTGCAATATGGCCCTGATCCGTTCAGATTTGAATATAGCTGCCATATAGACCGATATCTCGGTCTTTTTTTTGTTGTTTTTGTTTTTCCTTGTTTCTTGTTTACTTGTTTCTGTTTTTCCTGCATACAACTGCATGCCGTTTCCTTTGATTATTTAACGATTGCCCACCGATGTTTTTTATTCTATAAACCTCAATAATAACTAGCGCATAAAACAAAGAGGTTTTCCGCTTCAAAGTGATGCAGGTGATTTGTAATTATAAGAAATTATATTTGATCTGTGTGTAACTCCCATTGTTTGTCCAAGCCAACAATGGTGAGAACAAAACTTGGGCTTTCAAAGTGCAATCCAACAACTAGCCATACAAATATTCTAAAGTCCGTGCCTTAATCTACATTTATATCAGCAAGATCATGCTGTATTCTGTGGTGGTGGTAGTATGTTTCTGTATGTTAGTCTTCTAGACTTCCTTTAATGAAAAAAATATCAAAAATCGATTTTTTTGCTGTTTTCAATAATTCAAAACAGGTGTGGTGTCGCCATAATCACGTTAGAGTATCGGATGTAGAATTTATTGATTCATTCATTCATTGTAGCATGCATGCAGATTAAGAGTTTAAGCCACCTTTACGATATTTATTGCAATTTTCTAGTCTAATCTTAAATGGTTTTTAATGGCTAATTATTAATTTTTTCCGCACAAAAAAAAATGTTTTGTTTTATTCTATCTCAAAAGCAAGGTGACTAGTTTGCGTTGTAATGTAAAAAAAGCCAAGTTCTCAGGTTGGCTAATAGAATTTAAAGTGTATCACTATTATAATGCTTCGTGGGGATTTTTTTTTTTTTAAATGTCAGATCGAATTAGAGATTTACAAAGTTGTAATTTGTTTGCACTTTGTCAGTGCAATTGATACGGCTTTCATTCAAATGTGACTAATTTGAAGGGAATGATTCAATCAAGGCAAACATTTTCTATATTCTGAATAAGTATTGCGAGCATATTGTGTTTAGAAAATCAATTATCTGAATAATTCACAAACAGTAGAGAAAGGTGTGGAAATTGATTGACTGAAGATGGAAAAGTAGGTGTAGGAACTCGTCTTGATCAGATGTCGCAACAGCTGACACATTCAAAGGACAATAAGTAAAAATGTACTAAGCTCGGCCGTATTCGATACGGATGTCGAAAGCCTATCATAAGTCACTGTGCCAAATTTCAGTGAAATCGGACAATAAATGCCTCTTTTATGGGCCCAAAACCTTAAATTGATTTGGGCAAAATTGAAGAAGGACTTCGAAGAGCCTAATCAAACTCACTGTCTCAAATTTCAGCGATATCGGACAATAAATACGTCTTTTATGGCCCCAAAACCTAAAACCTAGATATCGATCTTTATGGCAGCTATATCAAAATCTGAACCGATCTGTGCGATATTGCAGAAGTATGTCAAGGGGTTTAACTTAACTCACTGTCCCAAATTTCAGCAAAATCGGATAATAAATGTGGCTTTTATGGGCCTAAGACCCTAAATCGGAGGATCGGTCTATATGGCAGCTATATCCAAATCTGGACCGATATGAGCCAAATTTACAAAGGATGCCGAAGGGCCTAACGCAACTCACTGTCCCAGATTTCAGCAAAATCGGATAACAAATGTGGCTTTTATGGGCCTTAGACCCTAAATCGGAGGATCGGTCTATATGGCAGCTATATCCAAATTTGGACCGATCTGGGCCAAATTGACGAAGGATGTCGAAGGGCCTAACGCAACTCACTGTCCCGAATTTCAGCAAAATCGGATAATAAATGTGGCTTTTATGGGCCTTAGACCCTAAATCGGAGGATCGGTCTATATGGCAGCTTTATCCAAATCTGAACCGATCTGATCCAAATTGACGAAGGATGTCGAATTTCAGCGAAATCGGATAATAAATGTGGCTTTTATGGGCCTAAGAACCTAAATCGGAGGATCGGTCTATATCGGGGGCTATATCAAGACATAGTCCGATATAGCCCATCTTCGAACTTAACCTGCTTATGGACTAAACAAGAATCTGTGCAAAATTTCAGCTCAATATCTCTATTTTTAAAGACTGTAGCGTGATTTCAACAGGCAGACGGATGGACATGTCTAGATCGTCTTAGATTTTTACACTGATCAAGAATATATATACTTTATAGGGTCGGAAATGGATATTTCGATGTGTTGCAAACGGAATGACAAAATGAATATACCCCCATCCTTCGGTGGTGGGTATAAAAATCAATTTGTGTTTGTTTGTAGGTTTGTATGTTTGAGTGTTCCTTATAGACTCAGAAACGGCTGAACCGATTTTCTTGAAATTTTCACAGATGATGCATAATGATCCCGTGTTGAAAATAGGGTACTAAATTTTTTGATATCTGAAGGGGGGGGGGGGGCGGACCCTCCCCCTTACCCTAATTTTCAGAAACGCCAGATCTCGCAGATGGGTGGTGCGATTTAAGCGAAATTTTGTGTCATATAGTACCCTGAAAGCAAAAATTTTCCATCCAAATTTCAGATGGGGTACCTAGGGGTGATGCCCCACCTTAAAACCTACCAAACATATATTTACACTAATCACAACAATATGGGACTCAAATGAAAGGTATTTGCGAGTAGAATACGAATCTGATATCCAATTGTCGGACCAAGTGTTAGGGGAACCTCCCCAACCTCCAAAACGCCCCTAAATCGGACATTTTTACCGACCATGGCAATATGGGACTCAAATGAAAGCTATTTGCGAATAGAATACGAATTTGATATCCAAATGTGGGACTACGTTTCTGGGGAAATGGACCCCTTTCCCAAAACACCCCCCAAACAGGACTTATTTACTGACCATGACAATATGGGGCGTAAATAAAAGGTATTTGAGTGTAGAATTAGAATCTGATATCCAAATATGAGACCAAGTGTTTCGGGGGCCGCCTCTCCCCAAAAACCTCCCCCAAATGGGACAAATTTACGACCATGGCAATATGGGGCTTAAATGAAAGGTTTTTGGAAGTAAACCACGAATCTGATATCAATATTTGGGAAAATTGTCTATGGGGCCATAGAACCCCCATAACACCACCCAAATAGGAAGTATTTTCTAACTATTGCAATATGAGGCTCAAATAAGAGGGTTTTTAAAGTGGAACACGAATCCGATATATATTTTCAAGGCAAATTCACTGAGTGGCAGCCCCATACCCCAAAACACCCCCAAGCCGGTCATTTTTGCCGACTATGGGAAAAATGGAGCTCAAATGAAGCATATGTGGGAGTAGACTATGAATCTGACATCAACATTTGGGACCATCTGTCTAGGCGACGTCCCACCACCATAACAACCCCTAAGTAGGACGTATTTGCTCACCAAGACATTTTGGGTCTTTAAGTCTGTGGAACTCGATATTCGTAAATTTTAGGATCCATACCCCAAACCGGACATATTTGCTGGTTTTTTCATTAAGGGTTTTAAGTGAATGGTATTTGAAATTAGAAAACGAATTTGATATTCAAATTTGAGGCCAATGGCAATATGTGGTTCATATATAAGAATAAAGCATGTTGCTGATGTATTCTCAGGGCTTAGTGATTGGGGGACCACCCTACCCCCAAAACATCCCTAAATCGGGCATATTTACCTACCATTCAATGTTGGGCTTAAATGAAAGGTATTAGGGGGCAGAGCAAGAATTTATACCCACCTTCGGCACCCACCTTTTTCCCACCCCTTTCCCAAAATACCCCACAAACAGCTATTTTTTAATGACCATTGCAATATGGGGCTCAAAACAAGGTATTGGGTTGCCCAAAAAGTAATTGCGGATTTTCTAAAAGAAAGTAAATGCATTTTTAATAAAACTTAGAATGAACTTTAATCAAATATACTTTTTTACACTTTTTTTCTAAAGCAAGCTAAAAGTAACAGCTGATAACTGACAGAAGAAAGAATGCAATTACAAAGTCACAAGCTGTGAAAAAATTTGTCAACGCCGACTATATGAAAAATCCGCAATTACTTTTTGGGCAACCCAATATTTGGGAGTAGAATACGAATTTGATATCCAAATATAGGACCATATATTTAGGGCATCACCCCTTTCTCAAAACACCCCCAAAGGGTAAACATCGGTCGAGCATGCCAATATGTGGCCCACATGAAAGGTATTTGAGATTAGAAAACGAATTTGATAACCAATTTTGGGACCATGTGTTTGGGGGGACGCCTCATCCTGTAAACTCCCCTCAAAACCTATGGCAATATGGGGTCTAAATAAATGGTGTTTGAGAGAAGAGCACGATGCTGATTTTTTTTCAGGGCCAAGTGTCTGGGGGACCGCTTAACCCCGAAGACACCCTTAAATCAGACATCATGAGAATATCGGACTGAATTTGAGTATTCATAGATCTCATAATTTATGTAGTATGCCTTGGCAAGAAATCGATTATCATCACTCTTGGCCCAAGACATATGAAATTGCTTCCTGGCGATAGTAAATAAAATATTTCAAATGGTGTGTAGCATGATTTTTCGGATTGAAAAAAAAATTTATGCATGGCGGGTTTTTCTTTCACAAATGTTGCACTGGGGCGTTTTTATATCGCAAATAAACAAATTATCCATTTTTCATTAAAATGTGTGCATTATTTATTTAAGCGATTTCATTATAGCCAATTGACTGACTGGAATCAACAAAAAAAAAAAAAGCTGGAAAAAAACCAAAGAACTCCACCTGAAGTAATAGTTGTCCGAAAACAACATGAAAATCTTGTAAGCGGCAACAACAAGTTGCCGAAGAAGACTTGGCAAAAAAACAAAAACGCTAGGGGAATAAAATGGTAAGCAAACATCAAAAACCAACTCAAGTTAAACGGCCTGCTCAAAATGCTGATTGTTGCAGCCAATTTATCATTCAAAGCTTATAGGCAGTGTTACAGTCATTTGTGGCATGGATTTGTTGCATGCACACTCCATTGATATGGGCCAATTCATTGTGGCCGTCTGTCCAGTCCAGCCACCACAAATCCCATTCGCCTGCAATTCACGCATTTCGGATTTAATTCTTGTTTCACATTTTGAGCAATAATGACGCATGACGCAAAGCGAAGTAAGGCTCTTTAAAAATCGCCGTTTTGAACAATTTGCCTATTTTATGCATTATGCTCTACTGCCATGTGCTATGCTCTCGATGGCTTATAATCATTGCACTACGTATTGTCATTGTGATTGGCTTTTTGCTGTTGTTGTATATTTTTTTTTTGCAGACATTTGTTTACTTCTAATGATTAAAATCCGCATTCTATATTAGTCCGGGTAATGCGGTGTCATGCCATATGGCACAGTGTCCTATGGGTTGGAATGTGTTATTGTACCACGCATTATGATTGCTGCATGACAAAGGTCCGTCCGCCTAAAGTTTGCTACATCACGTTTCGTTTTAAGCGAGGAAAAATATTTCGAAATACAACATTAGCTAAGAATTTCGCGTTTCGTAATGAAAATGATTTACGAAAACTAAATATGAGGAAGTTTGATTTTCTGCCATATTCTGCATAAAGTTATTGGTACTGTAACCATGTACGAGTAATATAACTGATGAAATCCAACTTGAAGCTACAATGAAAAGCGGGCTTATGTGTACCAGTTGTTGAAGTACCATTCCAACCTTCGGCGACATCAAATGATCATTAAGCTCGTCTCGAAAGTTAAACAAACAAAAATTGGGAAATTTAATGAACTACACCCTAAAAGGCAAAAAAAAAACATGAAAATGAAAAAATTTGGCAGAGCCCGGCCGGGATTCGAACCTAGGCACACGGAGCAACAGCAAGAGCCGTTGCCGTTGTCTAGCATTCGAAGCCACTAATACAACTTCCAGCAGATGCACAGAATCATGTGTACCATGGAAGGAGTGTAATTGTCGCAGAAAAAAAGTCTGTCATTACACGAAAACACATGCATTGTGAAAAATTACAGCTAATAGACAGGGTTTATGAGAGTGATTAATGTGGTAGTTGTATCATAGAGGCGTTTATGCAATTAATGCGATTCTAATACAACATAGGAACGCAAGGTCCTTGAAGCCATAACACCTAATATGGTTGAAAGGTCTTCTAACCTAAGACAAAACGCGCAAATTTAATGAAAAAGGCTTTAAGATCGGCCGGGCCGAATGTTGGATATCCACCACCTCCGGTACGTATGTAAACCACCTTTCATCATAGTCCAGTGAAAAATGCATAATTTATGTCCCCATAGCAGCTTTATCGAAATGTGGTCTGATTTGGACCAAATTCGACACGAACATTAAGTGGTCTCATAAGTACAAGTCATTTTTCAATTTTGTAGAACAAATATTGGTTTTTTGGTAACCATATCTATATAAAGACCGATCTGAGCCGTATACGATACGAACGTCGAAAAGCCTGACATAAGTCACTGTGTCAGATTTCAGCAAAATCGGGTTATAAATGTGCCTTTTATGGAAGCATGACTTTAAATCGAGAGATCGTTCTATATGGCAGCAATATCCAAATCTGAACCGATCTGAGTTAAAATGAAGAGGGATGTCGAAGGGCCCAACACAACTCACTGTCCGAAAATTCAGCGAAATCGGTCAATAAATCCAGAGATCGATCTATATGGCAGCTATATTCAAATCTGGACCGATCTGGGCCAAATTTAAGAAGGATGTGAAAGGGCCTTACAGATCTCACTGCCACAAATTTCGGCGAAATCGGATAAAAAAATGCGCCATTAATGGGTCAAAGACCTTAAATCGAGAAATCGGTCTATTTAGCAGCTATATCCAAATCGAAACCGTTCTAAGCCAAATTGCAGAAGTTAACTTAACTTAACTCACTGCCCCAAATTTCGACGATATCCGACAATAAATGCATCTTTTATGAGCCCAATATCTTAAATCGAGAGATCAGTCTATATGGCAGCTATATACAAATCTGGACCGATCTGACCCAAATTGGAGAATAATGTTGAAGGACCTAACACAACCCACTATCCCAAATATCGGCGATATCGGACAATAAATGCGCCTTTTCTAGGTCCAAAACCTTAAATCGAGAGATCGGTCTATATGGCAGCAATATCCAAATCTGGACCGATCTGTGCCACATTGCAGAAGCATGTTGAAGGGTTTAACTGAACTCACTGTTCCCAAGTTCGGCGACATCAGACAAATAAATGCGTCTTTAATGGGCCCAATACCTTAAATCGAGCAACCGGTCTATATGGCAGCTATATTCAAATCTGGACCGATCTGGGCCAAATTCAAAAGAGATGTCAAAGGGCCTAACAGAAATCACTGTCCCAAATTTCTGTGACTTCGGACAATAAATGCGCCTTTAATGGGCCAAAAACCTTTAATCGAGAGATCGGTCTATTTGGCAGCTATATCCAAATCTGAACCGATCAAAGCCAAAGTGCAGAAAGATGTCAAATGGCCTAACAGAACTCACTGTCCCAAATATCGGCGAAATCGGATAAAAAATGCGCCTTTTATGGGCCCAAAACTTTACATCAAAAAATCGGTCTATATGGCAGCAATATCCAAATCTGAACCGATCTGGGCCATATTGCAGAAGTACCTCGAGGAGCTTAACTTAACTCACTGTCCCAAATTTTGTCGATATCAGACAATAAATGCGACTTTTATGGGCCCAAAACCTTAAATCGAGATATCGGTATATATGGCAGCTATATCTAAATCTGAACCGATCGGGACCAAATTGCAAAAAGATGTCCTAGGGCCTTACACAATTCACTATCTCAAATTTCAGCAAAATCAGATAATAAATGCGGGTTTTATGGGCCTAAGACCCTAATTCGGCGTATCGGTATATATGGCAGCTATATCTAAATTTGGACCGATCTGAGCCAAATTAAAGAGAGATGTCGAAGAACCTAACACAACTAACCGTCCCAAATTTCAGCAAAACCGGAAAATAAATGTGGCTTTTATGGGCCTAAGACCCTAAATCGGCGGATCGATCTATATGGCAGCTATATCCAAATCTGTACCGATCTGGGCCAAATTGCCGAATGTTTTCGAAGAGCCTAACGCATCTAACTGTCCCAAATTTCAGCAAAATTGGATATGACCCTAATATGGAGGATCGGTCTATATGGCAGCGATATCCTAATCTGGGCCTACCTGAGCCACATTAACAAAGCATGTCGAAGGGCCTAACGCAACTCACTGTCCAAAATTTAAGCAAAATCGGATAATAAATGTGGCTTTATGGGCCCAATACCTTAAATCGAGAGATCGGTCTATATGTCAGCTATATCCAAATCTGGACCGATCTGAGCCAAATTAAAGAAAGATATCGAAGGACCTAACAGCTATATGCAAATCTGAACCGATCTAATCCAAATTGCAGAAGAATGTCGAGGGGCTTAACTCAACTCACTGTTTCAAATTTTAGCATAATCGGACAATAAATGCGCCTTTTATGGGCGCAAGACCTTAAATCGAGAGATCGGTCCATATGGCTCCTATATCCAAATCTGGACCGATCTGTGCCATATTGCAGAAGTATGTCAAGGGGCTTAACTTAACTCACTGTCCCAAATGTCGGCGACATCAGACAATAAATGCGACTTTTATGGGTCCAAAACCATAAATCGAGATATCGGTCTATATGGCAGCTATATCCAAATCTGAACCGATCGGGACCAAATTGCAAAAAGATGTCCTAGGGCCTTACACAACTCACTATCTCAAATTTCAGCAAAATCGGATAATAAATGCGGGTTTTATGGGCCTAAGACCCTAATTCGGCGGATCGGTCTATATGGGGGCTATATCAAGATATAGTCCGATATACCCCATCTTCGAACTTAACCTGCTTATGGACAAAAAAAAAGAATCTGGGCAAAGTTTCAGATTAATATTTCTATTTTTAAAGACTGTAGCGTGATTTCATCAGACAAACGGACGGACGGACATGGCTAGATCGTCTTAGATTTTTACACTGATCAAGAGTGTATATACTTTATAGGGTCGGAAATGTATATTTCGATGTGCTGCAAACGGAATGAAAAAATTAATATACCATCCCCATCCTTCGGTGGTGGGTTTAAATTTAAATTTATTGGACATGGGTACGTATGCATATTATTGGATAATTATGCACTAAAAGGCCATACATCATACGCCACCCTGTTCACTCAGTTTCCATATAAAAATAACTTGGCAAAAAATTATTTCGATATGAAATCCCAAATCATGGGTGCTACGTACTTTATGGCATCTTTTTTACACTCTGTTTGCAACACATCGAAATATCCATTACCGACCCTATAAAGTATATACACTCTTGATCAGTGTAAAAATCTAAGACGATCTAGCCATGTCCGTTCGTCCATCTTCTGTTGAAATCATGCAACAGTCTGTAAATATAAAAATATTAAGCTGAAACTTTGCACAAATTCTTTTCTTGATCATAAGCAGGTTTAGTTCGTAGATGGGCTCTATCGGACTATATCTTGTTATAGCCCCCATATAGACCGATCGCCCGATTTAGGGTCTAAGGCCCATAAAAGCCACATTTATTATCCGATTTTGCTGAAATTTTGGACAGTGAGCTGTGTTAGGCTCTTCGACATTTATCGTCAAATTGGCCCAGATTGGTCCAGATTTAGATATAGCTGCCATATAGGCCGATCCTCAGATTTAGGGTCTCAGGCCCATAAAAGCCACATTTATTATCCGATTTTGCTGAAATTTCGGACAGTAAGTTGTGTTAGGCCCTTCGACATCTTTCTTCAATTTGGCCCAGATTGGTCTAGATTTGGATATAGCTGCCATATAGACTGATCCTCCGATTTAGGGTCTTAGGCCCATAAAAGCCACATTTGTTATCCGATTTTGCTGAAATTTGGGACAGTGAGTTGTGTTAGGCCCTTCGGCATTCTTCGTCAATTTGGCCTTGATCAGTTCAGATTGGATATAGCTGCCATATAGACCGATTTCTCGATTTAAGGTTTTGGATCCATAAAAGTCGCATTTATTGTCCGATGTCGCCAAAATTTGGGACAGTGAGTTAGATTAGGCCCCCTAACATATTTCTGCAATATGGCTCAAATCGGTCTAAATTTGGATATAGCTGCCATATAAACCGATCTCTTAATTTAAGGTCTTGGGCCCATAAAGGGGGCATTCATGGTCCGATTTCGCCGAAATTTGGGACAGTGGGTTGTGTTAGGCTCTTCAACGTTTTTCTGCAATTTGGCTCAGATCGGTTCAGATATGGATATAGCTGCCATATAGACCGATCTCTCGAATTAAGGTTTTAGACCTATAGAAGGCGCATTTATTACCTGATATGGCCAAAATTTGGGACAGTGAGTTACGTCAAGCCCTTCGACAGCCCTCTTCAATTTGTAATAGATCGGCTTAGACTTGGCCCCATAAAAAGACACATTTATAATCCGATTTCGCTGAATTTTAACACAGTGATTTATGTTAGGCTTTTCCGCATCCGTGTCGTTTATGGATCAGATCGGTGTATATTTGGATATGGCTACCAAAAAGACCAATATTTTGTTCTACAAAATTAAACAATGGCTTGTATTTAGTAGACCTCTCAATATCCGTGTCGAATTTGGTCCAGATGGGACCATATTTCGATCAAGCTGCTATGGGGGCATACTTTTTGCATCTTTCACCGGATTATGACGAAAGGTGGTTTACATATATACCCGAGGTGGTGGGTATTCAAAGTTCGTCCCGGCCGAACTTAACGTCTTTTTACTTGTTTTCTACTGGAGCATACCCTTGGCATACCATGCATTTCTGCATATAAAATGAGAAACCCATTGCTTGTTGTGGTGACATGGGTAGCGTTAGTTTAGGTAAAATTGGCAGTGCTTTACATACAAACTTAGATAATTTTAGTCAATTGTGATACGACAGACCAAGAAGCTGGAGGATATCAAACCCACGACTCCCACATTGGCAATCCGAGCACGCTACCAATTTGGCGCCTTTCTGATGACATAACCCATTTTATACCCACCACCATAGGATGGCGGTGTACTCATCTAGTTGTAGTCATTGTAACACCTCGAAATATTGATCTAGGACCCCATATAGTAAATATATTCTTGATCGTCTCGACATCCTAAGTCGATCTTGCAATGTCCATCCGTCGGTCTGTGGAAATCATGAACGCGTCCAGCTAGCCGCTTGAAATTTTGCACAGATACTTAATATTGATGTAGGCCATTGGGGATTGCAAATGGGCCATATCGGTTCAGATTTGGATATAGCTTCCATATAAACCAATCCACAGATTTGACTTCGTGAGCCACTGGAAGCTGCAATTTTTATCCGATTTGGGTGAAATTTTGCACATGGTGTTTTGTTATGATTGCCAACAACTATGCAATATATCGTTAAAATAGGTTAAGAACCTGATATAGCTCTCATATAAACCGATCTCCCGATTTGACTTCATGAGCCCCTGGAAGCCGCAGTTTTTGTTCGATTTGGCTGAAATTTTGCACATAGTGTTCTGTTATGACTTTCAACAACTGTGCCAAGAACGGTTCACTTTAGTCTATAATCTGATCTAGCTCCCATATAAACCGATCTCACGATTTGACTTCTTGAGCCTCTGGAGGCCTCAATTTTTGTCCGATTTGGCTGAATTTTTGCACATAGTGTTCTGTTTTGACCTCCAACAACTTTGCCAAATACGATTCAATTTGGTTCACAACCTGATATAGCTCCCATATAAACCGATCACCCGATTTGACTTCTTGGGCCCCTGGAAGCAGCAATTTTTAACCGATTTGGCTAAAATTTTGCACATAGTATTCTGTGATGACCTCCAACAACTGTGCCAAATACGGTCCAATTTGGTCCACAACCTGATATAGCTCCCATATAAGCCCATCTCCCGATTTGACTTCTTGGGCCCCTGGAGGCCTCAATTTTTGTCCGATTTGGCTAAAATTTTGCACATAGTGTTCTGTGATGACCTCCAACAACTGTGCCAAATACGGTCCAATTTGGTCCACAACCTGATATAGCTCCCATATAAGCCCATCTCCCGATTTGACTTCTTCGGCCCCTGGAAGCCGCAATTTCTGTTCGATTTGGCTGAAATTTTGCACATAGTGTTCTGTGATAACCTCCAAAAACTATGCCAAATACGGTCCAATTTGGTCCACAACCTGATATAGCTCCCATATAAACCCATCTCCCGATTTGACTTCTTGGGCCTCTGGAAGCTTAAATTTTTGAATGATTTGGCTTGCACATAGAGTTCTGCTATGACTTTTAATAACTGTGCCAAGTACGGTCCAAATCGGTCTACAACCAGATATTGCTCCCATATTTTATCAGAATCCATGGTGTTGTTGCCTGATTTGAAAAAGACGAGCCAATTTGAAATGAAAACACAAAAAAAATTCAGAGGAAATATTGGGTTGCCCAAAAAGTAATTGCGGATTTTTCATATAGTCGGCGTTGACAAATTTTTTCACAGCTTGTGACTCTGTAATTGCATTCTTTCTTCTGCCAGTTATCAGCTGTTACTTTTAGCTTGCTTTAGAAAAAAGTGTAAAAAAAAGTATATTTGATTAAAGTTCATTCTAAGTTTTATTAAAAATGCATTTACTTTCTTTTAAAAAATCCGCAATTACTTTTTGGGCAACCCAATGCTTTTCTTACTTCATCGACTCGTGTTATCCAATATCCTATTCACCATTTATATTCATTCACTGTGCTTGACTTAACTCAAAGCAAACTTTGTTCACATTAATAAAGTGTGGTGGAGATCTGTTATCGCACCATTTTTATGAGAATACTCAAATAGTTTTCAAAGAAATCAACTACAAAATTAATGGTAAATGATTTGTACACAACGCTATCACTTGCAATCGCTGCATATGTTTAAGACCCCCCGCCCAAAGTGTAACAAAAAGCTTGAAAAAAAAAATATTTTCAAAAATTTTATTCTGCATACAATGAATGAATGCCTACTAAGATAATGATCGCTTTTGGCTGTCCAATCACCATCACCAAGAGTGCAGCCACAGAGTGCGTAGCCACAATTGCTAGTCTAGTTGGCAAATCAGAGCCCACTTTAATCCCACCTTAACATTTAAGTCTAATAGCGTGGTTTCGCCAAATGTCTGATGTGTTTTATTTATTTGCTTATTTAAATCATTGATTTGTTTGAGTGAGATATTGCCATTCTTATTTGGCATTTGCAGAAATTGTGAAGCAGATATCCATAGGCAGATTTTTTAGATTTATATTCAAATTTTTAATATTAATATGATTTTCAAAACAATATTTTAAATTGTAGAAATAAATGAAAAACAAACGTCTAAAATTACAGACAACAACTCAAAAAATTATTTTTCGCTACACCACAAGTGCGGGTATAATAACTTAGTCGTACATTTGCTGTAGCACCCGAAGGGAAGTGAGATAGACCCATTGATAAGTATACGGATTGGCACCGAATCACTTACAGAATCGATTGTGTCCCATTGTTTTGTCTGTATTTCTGTCTGTCCATCTGTCTATCTGTCTGTATGTCCGTTAGTTCGTTCATCTGTAAATTTGCCCATATTCAGTCTGTCCGTCCGTTCTTCTGTCCGTCCGTCCGTCTGTCTGTCGAAAGCACTCCAAATTTCGAAGTTGTAAAGCTCTCTAGCCTCTAGCCTCTAGAAGGCGCAGTTCTCCTCCGATTTGACCATAATGTTTTGGTATCACTTCCAACAACTGCACTAAGTATGGTTCAAATCGGTCCATGTTTTTATATTGCTGCCATATAAACCGATCTTGGGATTTGACTTCTTGAGCCTCTAGAGGGCGCAATTCTCATCCAATTAGGCTGAAACTTTGCACATAGTGTTTTCGTATGACTTCCAACAACTGTGCTTAGTATGATTCAAATCGGTTCATAATCTGGTATAGCTGTCATATAAACCGATCTGGGATCTTGATTTCTTGAGCCAATAGAGCGCGCAATTCTCATGCGATTTGGCTGAAATTTCGCATGAGGTGTTTGTTATGACTTCAAATAACCATGCTAAGTATGGCGTAAATCGCTACATAACCTGATACTTCTGCCATATAAACCGATCTGGAATCTTGACTTCTTAAGCTTCTAGAGGCTTCTCTCATGATCATCCACATACGTATCCAATATGGTCTGAATCGATCTATAGGTTGATACTGCTCCCGTATAAACCGATCTGCCGATTTTACTTCTTGAGCACCGATTCTCATCCGAATGAACTGAAACATAACACAATGACTTCTACAATGTTCGTGATTTATTTATGGCCCGAATCGGACTATAACTTGATATAGGTCCAATAGCATAACAGTTCTGTTTTAATGTTCTTTGTTTGCCTTAAAAGAGATACCGCGCATAGAACTCGACAAATGCGATTCATGGTGGAGGGTATATAAGATTCGGCCCGGACGAACTTGGCACGCTTTTACTTGTTAAAGTTTAAATACAATGATAGAGGGCCTCCTTTATTTATGTCTAGTCCGAACAGTGTGCTGCATAGCAACGCCACTTGATAGAGAAAATTGAACATGGCATGAAACAACACAAATATAGCCAGCACTAGTTAGGGGATAACCACCGTTGAAACTTTTTCCGATGTTCACGCCGGGATTTGAGCCTAGGCGTACGGCGTCATAGGTGGACATGCTAACCTCTGCGCCACGGTGGCTTCCCAGCAGCCATGTATATTTTAGTTCGATTTTGGCTAATGCTACAAAAATTTGGTCAATTATTGGTGCAGGGTCTTAAAAGGTCGGCTTTGTCCGAATTTAGCCAGTTTATTATGCCCTCCACCATAGGATGAGGGTATACTAATTTTGTCATTCCGTTTGTAACCCATAGAAATATTGATCTGAGACGCAACAAAGTATATATAATCTTGATCGTCTTGACATTATAAGTCGATTTAGTCATGTCCGTCCGTCTGTTCGTCCGTCTGTCCGTCCGTCTGTCCGTATGTCTATCCGTCTGCCTGCCAGCCTGTCCGTCCGCCTGTCCGTCCCTTTGTCCGTCTGTCCGTCCGTCTATCCGTCCGTCTATCCGTCCGTCTGTCCATCCGTCTGTCCGTCCGTCAGTCTGTCCGTCCGTCTGACCGTCCGTCTATCCTTCTGTCAGTCAGTCTGTCCGTCCGCCTGTCGGTCCGTCTGTCCGTCCGTCTGTCCGTCCGTCTATCCTTATGTCTGTCAGTCTGTCCGTCCGCCTGTCGGTCCGTCTGTCCGTCCGTCCGTCCGTCTGTCCGTACGTCTATCCGTCTGCCTGCCAGCCTGTCCGTCCGCCTGTCCGTCCCTTTGTCCGTCTGTCCGTCCGTCCACCGTCCGTCTGTCCATCCGTCTGTCCGTCCGCCTGTCGGTCCGTCTGTCCGTCTATCCTTCTGTCTGTCAGTCTGTCCGTCCGTCTATCCTTCTGTCTGTCCGTCCGCCTGTCGGTCCGTCTGTCTGTCCGTCCGCTAGTCGGTCCGTCTGTCCGTCCGTCTATCCGTCTGTCCGTCCTCCTGTCGGTCCATCTGTCTGTCCGTCCGTCGGTCCATCCGTCTGTCCGTCCTTCCATCTGTCCGTCTATCCGTCTGTACGTCTGTCCATCTCTCCGTCCGTCTGTCCGTCCGTCTGACCGTCCGTCTATCCTTCTGTCTGTCAGTCTGTCCGTCCGCCTGTCTGTCCGTCTATCCTTCTGTCTGTCAGTCTGTCCGAGCGCCTGTCGGTCCGTTTATCTGTCCGTCCATCTGTCTGTCCGTTCGTCTGTCCGTCCGTCTGTCCGTTCGTCTGTCCGTCCTTCCGTCTGCCTGTCTATCGAAAGCACGCTTACTTTCGAAGGAGTAAAATTAGGTGCTTGAAATTTTGCACAAATACTTCTTATCAGTGCAGGTCGGTTGGGATTGTAATAGGGACTAATCGGTACATGTTTTGGTAAAGCTGCCATATTGACCCTCTCGAGGGCACAATTATTATCCGATTTGGCTGAAATTTTGCACCAAGTGTATTATTTCGTCTTCCAACAACTCAGCCAAGCATGGTTCAAATCGGCTCATAACCTGATATTGCTTCCATATAAACCGATCTGGGATCTTGAATTCTTGAGCCGCTAGAGGGCGCAATTATTATCCGATTTGAATGAAATTAAGCATGAAGTGTTGGGTTTGTCCACCAACAACTGAGCTAAGTATGGCTAAAATCAGTACATAACCTATTACAGGTCAGTTCGCTGGATGATAAATAGTATGAGATCCAGCGAACTGCTCAAATACAAACAGCATGCCTATGTCAAGGGGCCGTAGGCTCGAAATGGGGCCTGAATCCGAGGATAGTCTACTGGCTCTACAGGAGCGTGAATAGACCAATACTTACTTACGCCTCAGTAGTTTGGTGGACTGCAGTGGAGAAAAAGTGCTAAATAAGGACCATACAACAGTTTCAGAGAACATGATGTCTTGGCATAGGAAGAGCGGTGAGGACCATGCCCACAATTCTAGATATCCGATCCATTCACATACAGATAAAGTGTGAGGCAGCCACATTGAGGATGGGAGCAGCTCATACCATCGCGGTATAATCGAGTCGACGATAGAAAACCTAGAAGGAAGGGAAGAGGTTTCCGATCGGATACCTGAGATGAACCTTGAAGTGGAGTGCGAGACACTGCTTCCATCGGCACAGTCTTGGATTGACGGAACCCTAATATTGCCATCTGGAAGATGGCTAGAGGACAGAGTGGGCCTGGGGGTTTACATTGAGAATCCAAGGACTGAGAACTGTTTAAGACTGCCTTACCATAATACGGTCCTGCAGGCGGTGATCCGGGCGATCACGAAATGCGAGAAGTGGTGTGGTGCTAACGCGATGACGTCGATTGTGAACATCTTTACTTACTTACTTTACTTTAATTGGCTATGACAGCATATGTGTTCTACTAGCCGAAGATAGAATAGCGTTTCAAGAGCCTCGATCCTCTGCTCTCATTCTGGAATCTCTGACACCAAGTTTTGAGGTGTCTCCCATAACTTGATCTTTCCACCGCGTTTGCCTTCAAAAGACTTCTTTGCTGGAGCTTCTTCATCCATTCTGACAACATGACCTAGCCAACGCAGCCGTTGTATTTTGATGCATGAAACTATGCTATCGTCGTCATACAGCTCATAGAAGCTCGTGGTTCATTCGGTTCAGATTTAGATATAGCTCTCATATATATGTTCGCCCGATTTTCAGTAATAATGCTTTAAAATGGTCATTTGTTAACCGATTCTTTTGAAATTTGGTACGAAGGATTTTCTCTTGACTCTCGACATTACTGCGGAATTTCATAGAAATCGGTTCAGATTCAGACATAGCTGTCATATGTGACTATCGCCCGATTTTCACTTCAAAAGCCACTGCAAGCGCATTTATTGACCAATCGTGCCAAAATTTTGCACATTGCTTTCCTCAACGACTACCACAATATCTTAGAAGGTTGCGCGCAACTGGTTCAGATTAGATATAGCTCCCACAGATATGTTCGTCAGATTTTGGATAATTTGTAATAATTTGAACAAAAATTGCACTTGTTGTTTAACAACCCGTCTGAAAACATCCGCCGAGATCCATCAAAATTGGTTCAGAATTGGCTATAGCTACCACATTGTACTTATAAGGTAGGTGTAGGGTATTATATAGTCGGCACCGCCCGACTTTTGCCCTTCCTTACTGGTTTGTTATACAAAATTGAACAGGAACTTGTATTTATTGGACCACTCAGTATCCGTTCCGAATTTCGGACCATATTTCGATATGGCTGCTTTATAGATTTTTCATCGGATTAGGACAAAAGGTGGTTAACATATTTTACCGAGGTGGTGGGTATCCAAAGTTCGGTCCAGCCGAACTTAATGCCTTTTTATTTGTTTATTGTCAATTTATTGGTTTTCATTATTTTGCATTTTCTTCAGCATTTGAGTGTGCACAATCTTTTTCGGTGTACTGGCCATAGAATACTTGTCAAATTTAAATCTCCGAATAAATGGCTTCTGATAATCACAACATGGACAAAAGTTATGATTAATCGTAACGACCATATCTTAGTTATGGTCAATTGAATAGCTCGATTATAACCAGATTAGATTGGTAATTGGCTCAGGTGTTATGGTCATGCGTTATGCGAATTATCCCCTCCTATGCAGTCATTGAAAATGTGCTTCGTTTAAGAATAATGCCTGCGAAAAGCCATTAAATATGCGTAACTTGACTAATATTTGTTGAAAATGTGAATTTAATTTCATGCGTGTGTGGGTGTTTGTTTTAATGAAGCCCATTCTAAATTCAATGATCTTTAGCCTCAGGACATATGGGTAATAAAGAATATATAGCGTGGCTTGGCCAATTTAGTACGAACACATTGCCATGGGATAGAAAAGTTTTGTGAGCGGCAAGTAAAAATCATGTAAATTGCAAATTTTGCCCATGACCATTCCACTAAGGAACAGTGGCATACTTCTCACCTATCAATGAGTGCAGTCCTATTCAAGTTTAAGCTCAATGATAAGGGGCCTCCTTTTTATAGCCGAGTCCGAAAGGCGTGCCGCAGAGCGACACCTCTTTGGAGAGATATTTTACATGGCATAGTACCTCACAAATGTTGTCTGCATTAGGATGGGAAAACCACCGTTGAACATTTTTTTTTTGATGGTCTCGCCAGGATTCGAACCCAGGCGTTCAGCGTCTTGGGCGGACATGATAACCTCTGTGCTACTGTGGCAGCTACTCCGCATAATAACGGAGCTTTCCACCATCCGCAATCTGTGGATGCGCCCGGTAGCTTTCAGCTAATCTTCCCGTGGTAACGATGGAGACCACACAGGTGGGAGCTCAAAGTTTCAGCCTATGTGGTGCTCATAGTTATACCGTGTCGGCCGGGTTTATTTTTCGACTATTTCGATTATTCAGCGCTGTGTCTATTTGACGCAATTTAGGCATTTTAGTTGAGTTTAGCTGCCTGTCGTTTGCCACGAAAACGAGTCACTCACATGCTTTGAGTGACTCGTTTTTGTGGCAAACGAGTCGTTTTTCTCCTTATGAATTGTAAAGGAAATATGACTCATTATCAAAGCATTATAAAGGGAAAACAAGTCGTTTGCCCAAAACAGCTTTGGTCTGAACATAGTATTAGAATCACCTAAATGTGCCAAAAAATCAATTCATTGGCGATTTTAGATTTTTATAAAATGGTCTTTTTTTGGTCGCTTAAATCCCTAGCCATCCAATTTATAGACTCTACAAAAATTTTATGATTAGTATAATGCCAAATAAATTGTGTCTCAATCGAATGCCAGCATTTCATAATGATTAAATGCTTTATATTGGGTTGCCCAAAAAGTAATTGCGGATTTTTCATATAGTCGGCGTTGACAAATTTTTTCACAGCTTGTGACTCTGTAATTGCATTCTTTCTTCTGTCAGTTATCAGCTGTTACTTTTAGCTTGCTTTAGAAAAAAAGTGTAAAAAAAGTATATTTGATTAAAGTTCATTCTAAGTTTTATTAAAAATGCATTTACTTTCTTTTAAAAAATCCGCAATTACTTTTTGGGCAACCCAATACATGCATTAGTCCATTAATAGATTGCGAAGTCAAAACTATAAAAACTAAAGATTTTTTTCCAATTAATTATGTATCGCTCAAAACAATCGACCGCATTGGGCTTAAGAGTTGTTGGTGGTCTATAGCTGACTGTAGCTGTCTACTGATCCATGCCAACTTGGCCAGATTAAAACTGACCACATAGTTGGAGGCGGCAACAACTGCAATGGCACGCACAATAATTTGTGATAGGAAGCCATTACAAATTTGGCATTACCATTTGATGGCTACGAGAGGGGAACAAAATTTTGATTTACTTGACATAGTGACATAAAATGCTCCACTAAAAGCAATGGGGAGTTGAAACTGCACCACATGGGGTGCAAAAAAAAAAAAAAAAACAAAAAATATTTACCAATTCATAGCTCTTCTACCAAATGTTCGAAAGACTCAACATATTTTGAATTTTTCCTTTCCTTAGACTTAAAATTAAGTCTATCTACATTCACCCACACAAAAGCAAGGCTGTTTCCCACTTCATGGGGGCATTGATTTATAAGCTCATGAAATTTAAAGTGGCCGCAAGACAATGCTGGTTAGCATTGTTTATGGCAATTGTTTTGTAGGATGGCGTGTAACGCATAAATCATCGTCGTAATAACGTTTTTTGTGTCTCTTGTTGGCATAGAAGTTTACACGCGAACCAAGTCGTATGCGAAGAATTTGAGTGATGCTATTGTTTTGGCACTATCATTCCTTCAATGACATTCCCAAATTTGTTAATTGAGGAATGAATATTTCTTCTGTAATTGTCAACGGTATTCACCGTTAGCGCATCTCTCACCTTCAATGACTTTATGGCGAAATGGACGACTTTGGCGTTCAATAAGCTCTCTCTGTGCTGATTGAAATCAAATTACTACTGTAAACTATGAAAAAACCAGTAAGGAAGAGAAAAAGTCGGCCGTAGCCGACTGTATAATACCCTACACCTACCTTATAAGTATAATGTTGGAACTATTGGGTTGCCCAAAAAGTAATTGCGGATTTTTTAAAAGAAAGCAATTGCATTTTTAATACAACTTAGAATTAACTTTAATCAAATATACTTTTTTACACTTTTTTTTCTAAAGCAAGCTAAGAGTAACATCTGATAACTGACAGAAGAAAGAACGCAATTACAGAGTCACAAGCTGTGAAAAAATTTGTCAACGCCGACTATATGAAAAATCCGCAATTGCTTTTTGGGCAACCCAATATATCCAATTCTGGACCAATTTTAATACACCTCGGCCATCAAATATGGTCAAACAGTAATAACTACGGTTGACAAATGACAACATTTTTGCAAATGACCCAAAATCTGACGAACATATATATGGGAGCTATACCAAATTCTGAACCGATTTCAAGCAATCTTTTCAGATAATGTGGTAGTCGTCGAGGAAAACGTGGTGCGTGGGAAGATTGGTCGAATAATGCGCTTGCAGCGGCTCTTGGGATGAAAAATCTGGCGATATACATATATGACAGCTATATCTAAATCTGAACCGATTTCTATGAAATTCACCAGTAATATCGAGATTCATAAGAAAATCCTTCTTGCCGAATTTCGAGAGAATCGGTTAACAAAAGACCATTTTATTGCAATATTACTGCAAATCGGACGAACATATATGTGGGAGCTATATCTAAATCTGAACCGATTTCGAGCAACCTTCTCAGATACTGTCACAGTCGTCGAAGAAAGCGTTGTACGAAATTTTTGAAAGATTGGTCAATAAATGTGCTTGCTGTGGCTCTAAAAGTTAAAATCGGGCGATATATATATGAGAGCTATATCTAAATCTGAACCGATTTCAATGAAATTCCCCAGTAATTTCGAGAGTCAGGGGAAAATCCGTCCTGCCGAATTTCGAGAAAATCGGTTAACAAAAGACCATTTTATTACAATATTACTGCAAATCGGACGAACATATACAAGGGAGCTATATCTAAATCTGAACCGATTTCGAGCAAACTCCTCAGATACTGTGGCAGTCGTCGAGGAGAGCGTTTTGCAAAGTTTTGGCAAGATGGACCAATAAATGCGCTTGCTGTGGCTCTAAAAGTTAAAATCGGGCGATATATATATGAGAGCGTTATCTAAATCTGAACCGATTTCCATGAAATTCACCGGTAATATTGAGAGTCAAGAGAAAATCCCTAATGCCGAATTTCAAGACAATCGGTTATCAAATGACCATTTTATTGCCTTATTACTGCAAATCGGACGAATATATATATGAGAGCTATATCTAAATCTGAACCGATTTTTCAATAGGCTTCGTCTCTAGGCCGAAAAACATGGCCATACCAAAATTGAAGACGATCGGATGAAAACTGCGACCTTTACATTGTACCCAAAATTAACAAGGACAGAAGGACAGACAGACAGACAGAAAGACAGATGAATCAGAAAGGGATTCTGATTTGATCGGTATGCTTAGCAATGGGTCTATCTCGCTTCCTTCTGGGTGTTACAAACTAATTCACTAAGTTATAATACCCTGTACCACAATAGTGGTATAGGGTATAACAAGTAAAAAGGCGTTAAAAGGCCAGGCCGAACTTTGGATACCCAACACCTCGGGTATATATGGACACCACCTCTCATTATAATCTGGTGAAAAATGCATAATTTATGCGCCCATAGCAGCTATATCGACATATGATCCGATTTGGATCAAATTCGACACGAATATTGAGTGGTCTAATAAATATCAGTCATTGTTCAATTTTGAAGTACAAATTTCAGAGAAATCGAATTATAAATGTGCCTTTTATGGTACGAAGACCTTAAATCGAGAGATCGGTCTATATGGCAGCAGTATCCAAATCTGGACCGATCTGAGCCAAATTGAAGAAGGATATCGAAGAACCTAAAACAAATCACAGTCCCAAATTTCAGCAAAATCGGATAATAAATGTGGCTTTTATGGGTCTAAGACCCTAAATCGGAGGATCGGTCTATATGGCAGCTATATCCAAATCTGGACCGATCTGGGCGATATTAAAGAAAGATGTCGAAGGGCCTAACACAACTCTTTGTCCCAAATTTTGGCGAAATCGGACAATAAATGCTCCTTTTATGGGCGCAAGACCCTAAATCAAGCGATCGGTCTATATGACAGCTATATTCACATCTGAACCGATCAGTGCCTAATTTAAGAAAGATGTCAGAGGGCCTAACACAACTCACTGTCCCAAATTTCAGCAAAATCGGATAATAAATGTGGCTTTTACGGGCCCAAGACCCTAAATCGAGAGATCGGTCTATATGGCAGCAATATCCAAATCTGGACCGATCTAAGCCAAATTAAAGAAGAATGTCGAAGGGCCTAACACAACTCACTGTCCCAAATTTTAACAAAATCGGACAATAAATGCGTCTTTTAGAGACGCAAGACCCAAAATGGAGAGATCGGTCAATATAGCAGCTACAACCAAATCTCGACCAATCTGGGCGATATTGCAGAAAGATGTCGAAGGGCCTAAAATAACTCACTGTCCCAAATTTCAGCAAAATCTGATAATAAATGTGGCTTTTATGGGCCTAAGACCCTAAATCTGGGGAAGGGCCTATATGGCAGCTATATCCAAATCTGGACCGATCTAGGCCAAGTTGACGAAGAATGTCGAAGTGCCTAACACAACTCTTTGTCCCAAAATTTGGCGAAATTGGGCAATAAATTTCGCTTTGTCAAGCGATCGGTCTATATGGCAGATATATCCAAATCTGAACCGATCTACGCCAAATTAACGAAGGATGTCGAAAGGCCTAATACAACTCCCTGTCCCGAATTTCAGTAAAATCGGACAATAAATGTGCCTTTTATGGGTCTAAGACCCTAAATCGAGAGATCGGTATATATGGCAGCTATATACAAATCTGAACCGATCAGGGCCAAATTGAAGAAAGATGTCAAAGGGCCTAACACAACTCACTGTCCCAAATTTCAGCAAAATCTGATAATAAATGTAAATGGACCATATCGGTCAACGTTTTGATATAGCTGCCCTATAAACCGATCTTGGGTCTTGCATTCTTGAGCCTCTAGAGGGCGCAATTTTTATCTATTTTGGCTGAAATTTTGTATGAGGTTTTTTTTTATGATTTTCAACAACTGTGTTAAGTATGGTTGAAATCGATCCATAACCTGATATAGCTGCCATATAAACCGATCTGGAGTTTTGACTTCTTGAGCCTCTCTATGGCGCAATTCCTATCCGATTTGAATGAAATTTTGCACGACGTGTGCCAAGTATGGTTCAAATCGGTCCATAATCTGATATAGCGGCCATATAAACCAATCTTGAATATTGACTTCTTGAGCCACTAGAGGACGCAATTCTTATCCGATTTGGCTGAAATTTTGCACGAAGTGTTTCGTTATGATTTCCAACAACTTTACCAACTGTACGGATGAAATCGATGCATAATCTGAAATACCTGTCATATAAACCCATCTGGGGTCTTGATTTCGTGAGCTTTTAGAGGGCACAAATCCTATCCGATTTTGCTAAAATTTTGAACGACGTGTTTCGTTATGACTGTGAACAACTGTGCAAGGTATGGTTCAAATCGGTCGATAACATGATATAGCTGCGATATAAACCGATCTGGGATCTTGACTTCAAGAGCCTCCACATGAACATTCCACTTAGATACAGGGGCAAACTTTCCACCTAACAATGAGTGCAGTCCGATTCAAGTTTAAGTTCAATGATAAGGGTACTCCTTTTTATAGCCGAGTCCGGATGGCGTGCCGCAGTGCAACACCTCTTTGGAGAGATGTTTTACATGGCATAGTACCTCACAAATGTTGCCAGTATTAGGAGGGGAAAATCACCGATGAAAATTTTTCCTGATGGTCTCGCCAGGATTCGAACCCAGGCGTTCAGCGTCATAGGCGGACATGCTAACCTCTGCTCTACGGTGGCCTCCGACATGTCTAGTTTTCCGAAAAAAAAACAGGCGATCATTTGCTTGGAAGTACTTCGTGCGGGAGCAACTTTAGTTGGATATGGCTCATCTTGAAACACCCATACAGTCGACTGCTGTTTACTTGCGGGCTCATACGCGTAAATTCACGATTCATCACCTGCCAAGATGTCAAAGACGTGTATCGAAGCACCGCGGTCGTAATTTTGGAGAATTTCTGTCGACACGAGCCTTTTTTAGAGCGATTGACAAATTGTGTGGGATCCAACGCGAAATAGAGCTCATCAGTCAAAACGTTCTGGGTACGTATGACCTCAAAAATTTCAAGCTTTACGATGGAGTTGTCAGTTGGCCGATTACAGATTGCAATACAAGGCCTGTCCAATTCTGAAAAATAAAAAGCAAACCTCGTATATAAGGATTTTGATCGAAAATCTCACAATTTAACAAATTTGAAATTCAACGACTTAGAATGTGGTGTAGAGCAACAAAAGGTAGGCTATTTCCGATTTTAACCCTTCCTTGATGGATTTTTCATTCCATAGTCAAATTGGAATGCATATTGCGGTGTGAGCAAACAAAAGACTTAAGACACAAACACAACAGCTGCAGTCATAGTCGTCACTGTTCTTTAACATTCAAGATCACTAAAATGTTAAACAAAGCTTGCAATTGCCAACAACCAAAGCTTTAACCTAAAACGTGTTTGATACATTGCTACGCCGAGAAAAAGCTGTTGAGTTGCAGAGACCATAAACGAGACAGCCTAAAAGCAATCAATGAAAGTTTTTAAAAAGTTTCAAACAATTTCGAAATTTAGAGGTGTAGATGGAGAAATCGTTCACTGTGTGCTGTTCGAAAACAAAAAGAAAAATAAACCATTTTAGGCAAACACAAAATAAATGTTGCATGAATTATTGTTCCTGATATAGCCCCCATATGAACCGATCCCCGAATTTGACTTCTTCAGCCCTTAGAAGTCTAAATTTTCACCTGATTTAGCTGAAGTTTGGCCCAAAACCCCATCTTTTGACCCTCAACATCAGTTCCAAGTTTTATCCGAATCAGTCTATATGGTGATATAGACCCCTAAGCACCGATAACCTGATATGACTGACTTCTTGGGACAAAAATTATTTAAATATAAACTCAGTTAATAAGGGTACATTTTTAGCGGAATCCATGGTGGTGGGTACACAAGATCTTGTCACGGGGAATCACAATTTTAATATTTAATTATTTTACTATACCCACCACCGAAGGATGGGGGTATATTTATTTTCTCATTCCGTTTGCAACACATCGAAATATCCATTTCCGACCCTATAAAGTATATATATTCTTGATCAGCGTAAAAATCTAAGACGATCCAGCCATGTCCGTCCGTCTGTCTGTTGAAATAGAGACAATGCGCTGAAGCTTTGCACAGATTCTCTTTTTGTCCATAAGCAGGTTAAGTTCGAAGATGGGCTATATCAGGGTCTTAGGCCCAGCAAAGTCAAATTTATTATCCGATTTTACTGAAATTTGGGTCAGTGAGTTGTGTTAGACTCTCCGACATATTTCTTCAATTTGGCCCTGATCGGTCCAGATATAGCTGCCACAAAGACCGATCTCCCGATTTCATGTCTTGGGCCCATAAAAGGCGCATTTATTGTCCGATGTCGCCGAAATTTGGGACAATGAGTTGTGCTGGGCCAGTCGACATCTTTCTTTAATTTGCCCCAGATCGCTCCAGATTTGGATATAGTTGCCATATAGACCGATCTGTCGATTCAAGGTCTTGGGCCCATAAAAGGCGAATTTATTGCCCGATGGCGGCGAAATTTGGGACAGTGAGTTCTGTTAGGTGCTTCAACATTCTCCTTTAATTTGGCCTTGATCGGTTCAGATTTGAATATAGCTGCCATATAGACCGATCTCTCGATTTAAGGTCTTGGGCCCATAAAAGGCGCATTTATTGTTCGATGTCGCCGAAATTTGGGACAGAGAGTTATGTTAGGCCTTTCAATATTCTTCTTCAATCTGGTACAGATCGGATCAGATTTGAATATAGCTGCCATATAGACCGATCTCTCGATTTAAGGTCTTGGGCCCATTAAAGGCGCATTTATTGTTCGATGTCGCCGAAATTTGGGACAGTGAGTTGTGTTAGGCCCCTCGACATCCTTCTTCAATTTGGCCCAGATCGGTCCAGTTTTGGATATAGCTGCCATATAGACCGATCTCTCGATTTAAGATTTTGGGGCCATAAAAGGCGCATTTATTGTCCGATGGCACCAAAATTTAAAAAGTGAGTTAAATTGAGTTAAATATGTCTGCAATATGGCTCAGATCGGTCCTGATTTGGATATAGCTGCCATATCTCGATCTCGATTTAAGGTCTTGGGCCCATAAATCTCTCGATTTAAGGTCTTGGGCCCATAAAAAGCGCAATTATTGTTCAATTTCGCCGAAATTTGGGACAGTGAGTAACGTTAGGCTCTCGGACAACTTTTTGCAATTTGGCCTAGATCGGTTCAGATTTGGATATAGTTGCCATATAGACCGATCTGTCGATTTAAGGTCTTGGGCCCATAATAGGCGAATTTATTGCCCGATATCGGCGAAATTTGGGACAGTGAGTTCTGTTAGGTGCTTCAACTTTCTTCTTTAATTTGGCTTTGATCGGTTCAGATTTGGATATAGCTGCCATATAGACCGATCTCTCGATTTAGGGTCTTGGGCCCATAAATGGCGCATTTATTGTACGATGTCGCCGAAATTTGGGACAGTGAGTTCTGTTAGGTGCTTCAACTTTCTCCTTTAATTAGGCCTTGATCGGTTCAGATTTGGATATAGCTGCCATATAGACCGATCTCTCGATTTAAGGTCTTGGGCCCATAAAAGGCGCATTTATTGTTCGATGTCGCCGAAATTTGGGACAGAGAGTTATGTTAGGCCTTTCAATATTCTTCTTCAATCTGGTACAGATCGGATCAGATTTGAATATAGCTGCCATATAGACCGATCTCTCGATTTAAGGTCTTGGGCCCATAAAAGGCGCATTTATTGTTCGATGTCGCCGAAATTTGGGACAGTGAGTTGTGTTAGGCCCCTCGACATCCTTCTTCAATTTGGCCCAGATCGGTCCAGTTTTGGATATAGCTGCCATATAGACCGATCTCTCGATTTAAGATTTTGGGGCCATAAAAGGCGCATTTATTGTCCGATGGCACCAAAATTTAAAAAGTGAGTTAAATTGAGTTAAATATGTCTGCAATATGGCTCAGATCGGTCCTGATTTGGATATAGCTGCCATATCTCGATCTCGATTTAAGGTCTTGGGCCCATAAATCTCTCGATTTAAGGTCTTGGGCCCATAAAAAGCGCAATTATTGTTCAATTTCGCCGAAATTTGGGACAGTGAGTAACGTTAGGCTCTCGGACAACTTTTTGCAATTTGGCCTTGATCGGTTCAGATTTGGATATAGCTGCCATATAGACCGATCTCTCGATTTAGGGTCTTGGGCCCATAAAAGGCGCATTTATTCTACGATGTCGCCGAAATTTGGGACAGTGAGTTGTGTTAGACTCTTCGACATCTCTCTTCAATTTGGCCCAGATCGGTTCAGATTTGAATATAGCTGCCATATAGACCGATCTCTCGATTTAAGGTCTTGGGCCCATAAAAGGCGCATTTATTGTCCGTTGCCGCCAAAATTTATGACAGTGAGTTATGTTAGGCCTTTCAATATTCTTCTTCAATTTGGCCCAGATCGGATCAGATTTGAATATAGCTGCCATATAGACCTTGGCCCATAAAAGTCGTATTATTGTCCGATGCTGCCAAAACTTATGACAGTGAGTTATGTTGGGCCTTTCAATATTCTTCTTCAATCTGGTACAGATCGGATCAGATTTGAATATATCTGCCATATATACCGATCACTCGATTTAAGGTCTTGGGCCCATAAAAGTCGCATTTACTGTCTGATGTCGTCGAAATCTGCAACAGTGAGTTATATAAGACCCTTCGACATCTTGCTGCAATATGGCTCAGATCGGTCCAGATTTGGATATAGCTGCCATATAAACCTATCTTGGGTCTTGACTTCTTGAGCCTCCAGAGGGCGCAATTCTCGTCCGATCTAACTGAAATTTTTCACGTAATATTTTGGTATCTCTTTCAACAACTGTGCTAAGTATCATTCAAATCGGTTCATAATCTGGTATAGCTGTCATATAAACCGATCTTGGGTCTTGACTTCTTGAGCCTCTAGAGAGCGCAATTCTCGTCCGATTCTATTGAAATTTTTCACGTAGTGTTTTGGTATCACTTTCAACAACTGTGCTCAAATCGGTTTATAATCTGCTATAGCTGTCATATAAACCGATATTGGATCTTGATTTCTTGAGCCTCTAGTGGGCGCAAGTCTGGTCCGATTTGGCTGACTTCCAATAACTGTGCTAAGTATGGCGTAAATCGGTATATAACCTGATATAGCTGCCATATAAACCGATCTTGGGTCTTGACTTTTTGAGCCTCTAGAGGGATAATTTCTCATCCGATTTAACCGAAATTTTGCACATAGTGTTTTGGTAGCACTTCCAACAAGTATGCTAAGTATGGTTTACATCGGTTCATGTTTTGATGTAGCTGTCATATAAACCGATCTTGGGTCTTGACTTCTTGAGCCTCTAGAGGTCGCAATTCTCATCCGATTTGGAAGAAATTTTGTACAACGGCTTCTCTCATGACCTTCAACATATGTGTCTAATATGGTCTGAATCGATCAATAGCTTGATACAGCTCCCATATAAACCTATCTCCCGATTTTGGTTCTTGAGCCCTTACAAGGCGAAATTCTTATCCGAATGAACTGAAATATTAAACAATGACTTCTACAATGTTCAGCATTCACTTATGGTCCGAATCGGACTATAATTTGATATAGCTCCAATAGCATAACAGCTCTTATTCAATATTCTTTATTTGCCTAAAAGGAGATACCGCGCATAGAACTCGACAAATGCGATCTATGGTGGAGGGTATATAAGATTTGGCCCGACCGAACTTAACGCCTTTTTACTTGTTATTTATTTGACTTTATTTGAATATGAACTCTGATTCACCACCCTCAGACGACCGGTGCTTAATGAAAACTAATATCCATTGGTCTACCATATTAAGGTAAACATTTGCTTGTAACATAAACATGCAGTTTTAATAGAATATGGCCCAAAGCTTCTAATCTAATTAAAAAGAGACAACAAAGAAACTTTGGCTTTGTGCCATGCAGCAACTATGACCAGACTTATGGACATTATCAACGCTTCGTTATCTGCTACAGCAATTAACACCGCAACGAAATGTTGGACGAGCGTAAAGAGAACATTGAAGCCAATGATAAAAAAAATGTTTCTTTAAAACGACCACAAGTGGCAGCAACCACAAAATAAAGACAATAAAAACTAAATAAATACAATGTCATGAGAATGAAGCCACATTGCATGTCTTGTATCTTTGACAGAAATCACTTTGTTTTTTGACGGTTTGGTTTTTTGCTTCTCTCGGTGAGGGGAAAACTCATGATTGTTCCAATTTGGTGTGATTTTTTTGTTTTTTCTTAATTACATGTTAGTGACGTTATTTAAATCACTTTAGCTCTTGGGGAAAGACCAGTGGCCATAAAACAAATAGGGGGTACTAGGCAAATGGGTTTTATGTTAGCAAAGGTCAAGTTTATACCAAATGTATTGCAATTAAGACAAAAGCAATATTTATTTAGGAGAACAAAATACGCGGAATAGTTGCTGATGGTCATCGGAATTCGACACAAGTTATAATTAATAACATGGACATTTATGGCCAACATTTTTGTGGATTTAAGTTGAAGGCGACAAGTGAAGGGAAAGAGTTTGCATTAAAATAAGAGAATGCGATTAAAGGAATAGGTTAGGTTTGGATGAAAAGAGGGTGTAGATATTAATCCGCCCCCATGTCACTATGGACATACACCTAATCCAGTAATCGGCTTGTTGTGCGCTCTAAAAACTATAAAGTAACCTCTAAAAAGAAAATTTGAAGTAAAGAATTCCGTGTTACTTACAAAATCCTTAATTCAATACCACTCCCCTAAGTTGGTTCACGTCTGATATTGTGTCCCCACCTAAGTACGGGTATCTTTTGTACGCGAAAGCCGAGCAATGACAAAGGAAATGCTCCAACGTCTTATCATCTTCCCCGCATGCCCTACACATGCTATCACTTGCCGCACCGATTTTACATCAGTGAGCTCGTAGTCCTATGTGTCCCGTTATGATACCAATAGCTATACTGACCTCCTTCTTGCTTCCTTTCAGCAATAGCCTCGTCTTCTCACGATCTCAATCCCCCCCGTAGGATTTTCGCCGTCCAACCGACTGTTTCGCTGTTCCACAATGTTGCAATCGCATTCGACGCCCACTCCCTTAACTTGGACTGCATCGACCCGAAAGGCTTCGGGTTAACCAAGTTTATTGACGGCAGTCCTCTGGCCTTCACGGCCAAATCGTCTGTCCTTTCATTTCCCCTTACTCCGTTATGGCTCGGCACACAAACGATGCGGATTTTCCGATCCTTAGAGAAGGCGTTAATCTCCTTCATACACTGCAAGGCTGTTAGTAACCTTACCGTCCTGGTTGTTATTGCCAATTTAACTGTCGATATCGGGGTTCACACTCGACGTCCTTGCGTTAGCACCACACCAATTCACGCATTCCGTGAACGCCCGAATCTCCACCTTCAGGATCGTATTATGATCAGGCAGTCTAAAACAGTTGTCAGTCCCTGGATTCTCAATGTAAACCCCCTGGCCCACTCTGCCCTCTAGCTTTGATCCATCCGTGTAACATGGCAATACTAGGGTTCCGTCAATCCAAGACTGTGCCGATGGCAGCAGTGCCTTGCACTCGACTTCAAGGTTCATCTCAGGTATCCGATCGGAAACCTCTTCCCTTCCTTCCAGCTTTCCTATCGTCGCCTCGATTATACCGCTATGGTATGAGCTGCTCCCATCCTCAATCCATTCTCCCATCGCCTTAAGTCTCATAGCCGCAGAGGCTACCTCACACTTAATTTGTATGTCAATGGGTCGGATATCTAGAATAGCCTCCAGTGTCCTAGTGGGCGTGGTCCTCATCGCTCCGTCTATGCCAAGACTGCATGTTCTCTGAACCTGTTGTATGGTCCTTATGTTGCACTTTTTCTCCATAGCAGTCCACCAAACTACTGAGGCGTAAGTAAGTATTGGTATAATCAAGCTCCTATAGAGCCAGTGGACTATCCTCGGATTCAGGCCCCATTTCGAGCCTACGGCCCGTCTATATAGTGCCCAACATCTGAGAGCCTTCTCAGTACGCTCCTGAATATGACACTTCCAATTCCAGTTTCCTGGCCAAGATCACACCTAAGTACTTGACCTTGTCAGATATCGTCTTAATGAGGAAACGTGGTGCCTTAAATTGGCCCACCTTCGTCTTCCTCGTGAAGAGACATATTTCAGTCTTCTCTGGGTTAACATTGAGGCCTCTGGATCTAGCCCAGTCATATGCCATATGGAAGACCCTTTCGGCCCCTCTGCGTAGCTCGTTCGGATCCTTATCCCTCAGAAGTATTATAACATCGTCTGCGTAGCAGACTGGTTCAAATCCCTCCTCAGTCAGCATCCGTAATAGGTCATTTATGGTGGTCACCCATAGGAGTGGTGATAAAATGCCCCCCTGTGGCATGCCCTGTGCCACTTTCTCCCTTATATTTATGCCTTGGGACGCACCATTTATCCACCTGTTCCTTAGCTTATGGTTTCTTCAGTCTCTAAGAACCGGGTCCACCCGGTACTAAGGATTGGATCAGTGTGTCGGTCCGCACATTGTTAAAAGCCCCCTCGATGTCAATGCATACCGCCAGGGTGTACGTTTTGGCATCGAAGGATTCTTCTATTTTATGCACAATCTCGTGCAGGGCAGTCTCCATCGACCTTCCCTTGACATAGACATGCTATTTGAGCAGTTCGCTGGATGTCATACTCGATAACATGGTGTCCACAATACGTTCCATGGTTTTGAGTAGAAAGGACGTAAGGCTTATGGGTCTGTGTAGGCCTTTGGTGTCGAATAACGTGGCTTGCCGGGCTTGGGTATAAACACCACCCTTGCCTCCTGCCAGGCTTTCGGAGTATATGCAAGTCCTAGGCGCGCTGTGAAAATTTTGGCCAGACGAGGCGCCAGCATATCAAGACCATATGTCATACCCACTATTGATACATTGCTGAACGACCGAATTATATTTGCAACACTACCACAGGGGTCGATAAGGAAGATGATGACCAGAGAGACTCCGCAAGAGAGGGTTTTAACTCATCTATTGTGGCTTCTGGTTATCAATGGAATACTGAGGTCTATCGTGAGGGCCTTTGCCCACGCTGATTACATCATCATCATGGTGGGTGGCCGTATCCTCTTAACAATTGCAGACCTCATCCAGGGAGCATTCAGGGAGCTGTATGAATGGTCGAGAACCTGAAAAAAAACTGAGCTGGTACTTTTCACCAGAAGGAGAATGCCGGTTGTTTTCAGGCGAACTGTTCTGGATGGGGTGGAACTGCTGGCCCCCTTCGGAGGCCGAGTGTGATTTTTAACCAGAAACTAGGATGAAGATGGAATGTTCAAAGGGCGATGAGTGCTCTCTACAGGTGACGGTGTATTGAATGTTTCCGGCAGTTAATCGGCGAATATTCAGCTGGGTGTGGTATGGCATCGGGCTTAGAACGCTTTTGCGCTCTTAGGATGATCTAGAAGGAAAAGGACTGCGATGCTGATCTCTTAAGCAAGGAAAAGTGATTCGAGAGAGAGAGAGTGCTTTGAGAGAGAAGCTGAATGCCGATTTCGAGTTTACACCTATATGTTGGGAGTGTGGCAAGGCAGATAACCCTAGGACTAAGGAACTCATTTACCTAACGCTCCTCAAACATTGGGCATTCTTTTGTTCTGCTGCTACATGGAGTCCACCATAGCGTAGAGGTAAGCATGTCAGCCTAGTGTCAAATCAGAAAACAATTTTCAAAGGTGGTTATGGTGTAGCACTGCTGCACACCGTTCAAACACTGCTATAAAAAGGAGCTCCCTTATCATTGAGCTTAAACTTGAATCGGACAGTACTGATTGGTGTGTGAGAAGTTTGCCCTTGTTCCTCAATGGAAAGTTCATGGCCAAATGTGTATTTTAACACAAAAGGTGCAAACATCACTTGGTGCCGTCCCATTCAAATTTAAGCTCAATGATAAGGATCATCTTTTTTTTATAGGCGAGTCTGAACGGCGTGGCGCAATGCAACACCTCTATGGAAAGAAAATCTTGTATCCTTTTTGGCCTTAGAAGAGATGCCGGGAATAGAACTCGACAAATGCGATCCATGGTGGAGGGTATATGAGATTCGGCCCGGCCGAACTTAGCTCGCTTTTACTTGTTTGTTATTATGACTCTCAACAACTGTGCCAAGTGCGGTCCATACCGGTTTATAACCAGATATCACTTCCGTATTTCAGCAGAATCCATGGTGGTGGGTTCCCAAGATTTGGGCTGGCCGAACTTAGCATGCTTTTACATGTTTGTGCCTATAAAGAGATATCGGGCAAATAACTTGACAAATGCCATCCATGGTGGAGGATATATAAGATTCGGCCAGGCCGAATTTAGCACCCATTAACTTGTTCCCTTCTACTTTCTTCTAAGGCAAACATAATGTTTCTTAAGTCTCCGAGTGAAGCGGCCAGTAACCGAGGTTGCAAGTCGCGTATGCTTCAACCTAACCTAAGCTAGGGCAGCGGAATTTGTGATTCTATCCTTTATACTTGTCCTAATTATACCCTCCACCATACGAAGGGGGGTATACTAATTTCGTCATTCTGTTTGTAACTACTCGAAATATTCGTCTGAGACCCCATAAAGTATATATATTCTTGATCGTCGCGACATTTTATGTCGATCTAGCCATGTCCGTCCGTCTGTCCGTCCGTCCGTCCGTCTGTCTGTCGAAAGCACGCTAACTTTCGAAGGAGTGAAGCTTGCCGATTGAAATTTTGCACAAATACTTCTTATTGGTGTAGGTCGGTTGGTATTGTAAATGGGCCATATCGGTCCATGTTTTGATATAGCTGCCATATAAACCGATCTTGGGTCTTGACTTCTTGAGCCTCTAGAGTGCGCAATTCTTATCCGATTAGAATGAAATTTTGCACGACGTGTTTTGTTATGATATTCAACAATTTTGCCAAGTATGGTTCAAATCGGTCCATGTTTTGATATAGCTGCCATATAAACCAATCTTGGGTCTTGACTTCTTGAGCCTCTAGAGTGCGCAATTGTTATCCGATTGGAATGAAATTTTGTACGACGTGTTTTGTTATGATATCCAATAAATGTGCCAAGTATGATTCAAATCGGTTCATAACCTGATATAGCTGCCATATAAACCGATCTTGGGTCTTGACTTCTTGAGCCTCTAGAGTGCGCAGTTCTTATCCGATTGGAATGAAATTTTGCACTACGTGTTTTGTTATTATATCCAATAAATGTGCCAAGTATGGTTCAAATCGGTCCATAACCTGATATAGCTGCCATATAAACCGATCTTGGGTCTTGACTTCTTGAGCCTCTAGAGTGCGCAATTATTATCCGATTGGAATGAAATTTTGCACGACATGTTTTGTTATGATATCCAATAAATGTGCCAAGTATGGTTCAAATCGGTCCTTAACCTGATATAGCTGCCATATAAACCGATCTTGGGTCTTGACTTCTTGAGCCTCTAGATGGCGCAATTCCTATCCGATTGGAATGAAATTTTGCACGACATGTTTTGTTATGATATCCAATAACTGTGCCAAGTATGGTTCAAATCGGTCCATAACCTGATATAGCTGCCATATAAACCGATCTTGGGTCTTGACTTCTTGAGCCTCTAGAGTGCGCAATTCTTATCCGATTTGCCTGAAATTATGTACTACGGATCCTCTCATGACCATCAACATACGGGTTTATTATGATCTGAATCGGTCTATAGCCCGATACAGCTCCCATATAAATCGATCTCTCTATTTTACTTCTTGAGCCCCCAAAGGGCGCAATTCATATTCGAATTGGCTGACGTTTTACATAGGTCTCCAACATGTAATAATATAATAATAGCAGAGCAAATCTTTTCTTATATCCTTTTTTGCCTAAGAAGAGATGCCGGGAGAAGAACTCGGCAAATGCGATCCATGGTGGAGGGTATGTAAGATTCGGCCCGGCCGAACTTGTGTTTTATCTCAAATGTTATCTGAATTTATTTATTTATCGCTATCTAAAACTTTTCCGGCACCAACAGTCAACGTACTAATGTGAAGCAATCAAGAACGCCACACGGAAATTAACTTCTAAAACTTGTTTCTACCCCATTACCCCATTTTCAATATATGAAAAAATAATATCAACCTAAGCAGGCAAATGTGTTAAGTCCATTCAATATTAACTGCCTCCAGCATGCTGGCGGCCAAATTGATTTAAATCTGATTTTCTTTGTGTTTTCAAGCTTGGCTCAGCACAGAGCATGACTCAGCACAGAGCATTTAGCAGCATTTATAGGAAAATTAGCATAATCCCCATAAAATGTTGAAGAAAATTTCAGCAGCAACAATGGTCGTAACAAAACGGACATTTCAGCAACCAAGAAATTTAAATGGCCAAATGTTTTGCAGATACTGGCGCAATTTGGTTTTTACAAGGCTTTGGTATGGCGAAAATAGGTTTTGCCCATGTTTTTGTTTTTGGTTTTTTTGGGGCAACATAAAACCGACCAACAGTTAAACGAGATGAGTATGGACGGACGCAAGTACAAACAGAGACTCAGAGTTACTGATGCGGCCGATAAACACTTAAATTGATTTATTGGAAAATTTTTGATTTTCCTAGGAGGCTGAAACTTTTGAAGGGGCATTGATATGCATATGGCAGTGCAAAAATTATGACAGACATAGAAAAGAGATTTCACCATAGACACCACAAAGACACTGAGTGCAAAATATCTTTGAAGCTGGTCAGTAATGCCAACTGAATTTCTACATTTCTACATTTTTGCACTTTTGGCCCCACACCACCGGCAAGAGGGTGAGACTAATGGTGGGAGTTGTCTGGTCTGGGGCGTATCATTCTACTATGCGCAGTCGCATTGTTGGCCGCAGCTGAACAGCCATGGACATTGTTGGTGGCGGTACATGCCTTTAAGACTAATGGAAAATTCACTCAAGTGGAGCACATAATTAATGCAAATTAGCATGGGTCTTTTTTTTTTTTTTTTGGGGGGGGGGGTTCCCTTCCCCCACCCCGCATTTAATGATCAAGTGCTAAGCATAGGAAAATCCGCAGAATATTCCATATTTTCAAACGAAATTGTATGGAACAAAGGGAAAACTGAAGATGTTCCGCAAGTTGAACATGCCAATGTGTTGCGTTGTTGTATATAAAGTTTGAATAGTTTTCGAAGGCAAGTAGTACAACTTCAAAAACTAAGGAGATCACAAGAATTCGGTTAAGAGTTAAACACAAAAGTGGCCAAAATAATTCAACCATGTTGAGAATTGTAAGAGGAAAAACTTGAGAATGGTGGAGTATGATAAGTAAAAGAGTTTGGTCAATAATAAAAGGATTACCAAGTGAAAAAGACTGAGTGAATAGTCTGCAGAGACTGAAAAATCGGCTATTACCTCAAGAAAATTCAAAAGAAAATCAACTCTCTTGAAACAAACGAAATCTCTGGATGAATGTAGTGAAATTAAAACGAGCTATAGTCAGATTCAGACCATAAATGAATGCTGAACATTGTAGAAGTCATTGTGTAATATTTCAGTCCATTCGGATAAGAACTGCGTCTTGTAGGGGCTCAAGAAGCAAAATCGGGAGATAGGTTTATATGGGAGCTGTATCAAGCTATTGATCGATTCAGACCATATTAGACACGTATGTTGAAGGTCATGAGAGAAGCCGTTGTACAAAATTTCTTCCAAATCGGATGAGAATTGCGACCTCTAGAGGCTCAAGAAGTCAAGATCCCAGATCGGTTTATATGGCGCCCTCTAGAGGCTCAAGAAGTCAAGACCCAAGATCGGTTTATATGACAGCTACATCAAAACATGAACCGATGTAAACCATACTTAGCATACTCGTTGGAAGTGCTACCAAAACACTATGTGCAAAATTTCAGTTCAATCGGATGAGAATTGCGCCCTCTAGAGGCTCAAAAAGTCAAGACCCAAGATCGGTTTATATGGCAGCTATATCAAAACATGAACCGACGTCAACCATACTTAACACAGTTATTGGAAGTCATAACGAAACACCTCATGCAAAATTTCAGCCAAATCGGATAAGAATTGCGCCCTCTAGAGGCTCAAGAAGTCAAGACCCAAGATCGGTTTATATGGCAGCTATATCAAAACATGGACCGATTAAAACCATACTTAGCGTAGTTGTATGAAGCGCTATTAGAACACTACGTGCAAAATTTCAGTTAAATCGGATGAGAATTGCGCCCTCTAGAGGCTCAAAAAGTCAAAACCCAAGATCGGTTTATATGGCAGCTATATCAAAACATTGACCGATTAAAACCATACTTAGCGCAGTTGTTGGAAGTGCTACCAAAACACTATGTGCAAAATTTCAGTTAAATCGGATGAGAATTGCGCCCTCTAGAGGCTCAAGAAGTCAAGACCCAAGATCGGTTTATATGGCAGCTATATCAAAACATGGACAGATTTAGCCCATTTACAAGCCCAACCGACCTACACTAATAAAAAATAGTTGTGCCAAATTTCAAGCGGTTAGCCTTACTCCTTCGAAAGTTAACTGTAGGCCGGTCAGACAGAAACCCAATTATCGAAACGCGTCCACCAGTGGGGTGATATGTGTCCTGCCTTGCCTGAGGCAATTTCTTTTCTTCAAGACTTATTTAACAATCTCTCCTTGGGATGTTGCATTCGCTTTGTCATTAAGCTCGACTTGAAAAACAATGAAACAAGAATTCAGAATCTCAAATTTGACTGAATTATCAAAAATATGGTCTCTTGCATAAATGTTCTTAGTATTCGTCCTAGGATTCGATTTTGACAACCAGTTGGTGGGACTTTTTTTGGTCTACACAAATTGACCCACTATAATGCGCATATCCACTTTGAGTGGAATATTTCTCTTCATAAGGAGCACCATCATCGACTTGTGCATAGAAGGTTGTAAGCTATGATAGCCCATTTCGCACTCCGACCCGTCCGTGTCTCTTGCCTTGATGACTGAGGCGATGTCATCAGCATATCCTACCAAAATGGTTCCGTCTGGCATAACTGACATCCCAGGCATCCCTGTTAAAGGATAAGGCCATGCGACGCTCCTGAAGTGGCCTCATACACATTCATTCAATCCTGAGACTTATAATACAGATCCGATCCCTGTTTTGCAGATTACTCCTCATTGTTCTTATAGATACTCCGGTACATTAAAATCCTCTCTTAGTGGCCGAAGTTCGCCTTCACACCCAGTGTGAGAAGTCCACGTGGGCATCTCCACAGACCCCATCTATATATAGGGCATCCCAGTGGATTGCCAGATCTCTTCACCATGTTGCGAAGACCTCCGCCTGAAAAACCAAACACTCGTGCGGCAATGTCAACGATAATTCGAATTCAAGGACCATCGGAGTAGACCATCATACCCGACTGTATTCATCCATCTGATCTTCCTCAAAACAGAGCACTCGCCACACAATATTCGAAGCGCAAATGCATAGCTTAAAAATCCTTTCTTGCATTGGCCTCGGCAGGTAGTGCGACACACTCTCCAAAAATTCCCTTAACATCCATCAGATTTTAAAGAGGGCTGGCCATATCAGTTTGGAGGGTATGAGTTTGTTTCTATATAATCAAAAAAAATTGTCTCCTTCATAACAAAGGACATTCCAGCACTCATCCTTAGTACATCCATATTACAGTTCCTTTTTTTCCCATACTACCAAATTATTTCACTAATCTTCCCTGAAATGCAATTTTTTTATTCCAGCTCCTTTTAACCATTATCGCTGGCTGCGTGTCTGCTCGTCCTGGCCATGTTCCTGGTCCTGGCTATTTACCGGTTACCCACGATTACGATCATTATGCCGCCTATGCCCCAACCATAGTGGGTCATTCAATACAACATTATCCCACCGCAGTCTCGCACCAGAGTCAAACGATTGTTCATGAGAAACGCCCATATCTGCGGCCTATTGTTGACTACACACCAGCAGCGACTTTTGTGAAGGCCCATGCACCGATTGTAACCAAATATGTGGCTGTGGCTCCAGCGCCCCACTATGCCTATGAACCGGAGCCCTACTATGATGATTGGTATGCTGGTGGTAGTGCATGGGATACAGGCTTGGCATACAAAGTCAAAGGATGGAATGGTTGGCCACTAAAGTAGAGAAGCAATTATTTAAGAACGAGAAAATAGAGACGAAAAGAAACTAAAATTTATAAAAAAAAAATTAAATGTTTTTTGTTTGATGTTCAAATCTAGTTTAAGACAATCTAAGGCTAAGGAAATTGTTATACATGTTAAAAGTGCAAGAATAAAGTCGTTTAGCTAGCGCCACAAAACCAATCATGAGGAACATTTATAAGAGTAATAGGATGGCCCGACAGCTGAGGCAATAGCCTGCTCGGTTCGCCAGGGCTGAGGTTGAGCGTTCGATTCCCAGCGATGACTTACAATGATGACTCATGAATGATGATGATGGCGTATAATGATGAAAATGGGGTAGTACATTTTTTGATATTTAAAGGGGGGGCGGACCCTCCCCCTCCCATGATAATAAACTCGTTCTGGCAGATTTTAATCCGAAAATAGGGAAGGATGACATTTTTGGTCCAACAGTGGGAAAATTTAGCCTCCACGAAATAACGTCCAGTAATCGGTTGAGACTGATAGATTTCGCCGCGGCAAAAAACATGGTAGTTAGTAGCACCAGATTTCAACACAAAAATATTCACAAAGCCACATGGCTGTCACCCGATCAAAACACGAGAAACCAAATCACGTTGTGATAGATGGAAGAGTAGAGTAGAGTAGAGTAGAGTAGAGTAGAGTAGAGTAGAGTAGAGTAGAGTAGAGTAGAGTAGAGTAGAGTAGAGTAGAGTAGGGTAGAGTAGAGTAGAGTAGAGTAGAGTAGAGTAGAGTAGAGTAGAGTAGAGTAGAGTAGAGTAGAGTAGAGTAGAGTAGAGTAGAGTAGAGTAGAGTAGAGTAGAGTAGAGTAGAGTAGAGTAGAGTAGAGTAGAGTAGAGTAGAGTAGAGTAGAGTAGAGTAGAGTAGAGTAGAGTAGAGTAGAGTAGAGTAGAGTAGAGTAGAGTAGAGTAGAGTAGAGTAGAGTAGAGTAGAGTAGAGTAGAGTAGAGTAGAGTAGAGTAGAGTAGAGTAGAGTAGAGTAGAGTAGAGTAGAGTAGAGTAGAGTAGAGTAGAGTAGAGTAGAGTAGAGTAGAGTAGAGTAGAGTAGAGTAGAGTAGAGTAGAGTAGAGTAGAGTAGAGTAGAGTAGAGTAGAGTAGAGTAGAGTAGAGTAGAGTAGAGTAGAGTAGAGTAGAGTAGAGTAGAGTAGAGTAGAGTAGAGTAGAGTAGAGTAGAGTAGAGTAGAGTAGAGTAGAGTAGAGTAGAGTAGAGTAGAGTAGAGTAGAGTAGAGTAGAGTAGAGTAGAGTAGAGTAGAGTAGAGTAGAGTAGAGTAGAGTAGAGTAGAGTAGAGTAGAGTAGAGTAGAGTAGAGTAGAGTAGAGTAGAGTAGAGTAGAGTAGAGTAGAGTAGAGTAGAGTAGAGTAGAGTAGAGTAGAGTAGAGTAGAGTAGAGTACAGTAGAGTAGAGTAGAGTAGAGTAGAGTAGAGTAGAGTAGAGTAGAGTAGAGTAGAGTAGAGTAGAGTAGAGTAGAGTAGAGTAGAGTAGAGTAGAGTAGAGTTGAAAAGATCAAAGTAGAGTAGATTAGAGTGTAAAGTCGAGTACATCAAGCAGTAAAGTAAAGTAGAGTAGACATTCAATTAGTCTTCTACTCCAAAATATCTTTCGTTTCGTTCCACCTTTTTCCGATCGGTCTACATTTTGTCCGATTTTGCTGAAATTTGGAACAGTGAATTGTGTTAGACCACTCGACATCCTTATACAATTTGGCCCAGATCGGTCCAGATTTGAATATAGCTGCCATATAGACCAATTGCTGCCATATAGACCAGTCCAGATTTGGATATGTCTGAGTTAAAAACCGATCTTCCGATTTTAGGTCTTGGTCCCATAAATGGTACATTTATTTTCCGATTTCGCTGAAATTCGAGACAGTGACTTATGTTAGGCTTTTCAACATCCTTGTTCGGATCGGTCTATATTTAGACATAGCTGCCAAAAAGATCAATATTTTGTTCTACAAAATTGAACACTGACTTGTTTTTAAAAGACCACTCAATGTCCTTGTCGAATTCGGTCCAAATTTGACCATATTTCTAAAAAGCTCCAATGTTTGCATAAATAATGCCTCTTTAACCGGGTTATTATAAATGCTGGTTTGGTTATCCAAATGCTTGTTTAACTGTGGATTCTCTCCATCTCGGATTTACATTTGTACCTATTAACCACATCACATCATATCCCATGATACACCATTTATGAAATGTTATTAGCTATATCGAAATATGGTACGATCTAGAGAAACTTGCCTGTGATCTCAAGGGGTAGACCCCACTCAATTCACTCTTCTACACCAAAAAACGGGGAAATTGGTCTATACGGAAGCTATGTCCGATTTGCACCATATTTGAAGACCAGTAGGGGTCTCATACAACGCATTGAACTTAGATGCATCGAAATCGGGTAGTAAAGGCGTTAGATTTTAAGTTCAGAGATCGGTTCATATAACAGCTACATTAAAATATAGAACGATCTGAACTATAAAGGGCACGGATGTCGCAGAGCCCAACATAGCTCACTGTGCCAAATTTCTGCGAAATCGGCTAATGAATGAACCTGCTATGGGCCCAAGACCATAAACGGGGAGATTGCTCTGTAAGAGGGCTATATGAAGATAAAGTCTAAGCTCATCTTCGAACTTAACCTACCCATGGACATTAAGAATCTGAGGAAAGTTTCAGACATCAAAAGTCTAAGACGATCTAGTCATGTCCATCTGTCCGTCAATCTGTTTAAATCGCGCTGCATTATTTAAAAATAGAGGTATTGTGCTGAAACTTTACACAGATTCTTTTTTTGTCCATAGGCAGGTTAAGTTCGAAGATGGGCTAAATCAGACTGTATCTTGATATAGCCCCTATATAGGCCAATCCGCCGATTTAAGGTCTAAAGCCACATTAATTGTCCGATTTTGTTGAAATTTTAGACAATGAGTTGTGTCATTGGATATCCTTCTTCAATTTGGCCCAGATCGGTCCATATTTGGATATAGCTGTTTTATAGACCGATCTCTCGATTTCAGGTCCTGGGTCCATAAAAGGCGCATTTATTGTCCGATTTTGCTAAAATTTCGGACAGTGAGTTGTGTTAAGCCCCTCGACATTCTTCTGCAATTTGGCCTAGATCGATCCAGATTTGGATATAGCTGTCATATAGACCGATCTTTCGATTTAAGGTTTTTGGCCCATAAAAGGCGCATTTGTTGTCCGATTTTGCCATAATTTCGGACAGTGAGTTGTGTTAGGCCTCTCGACATCCTCTTTCAATTTGGACCAGATTGGTCCAAATTTGAATATAGCTGCCACATAGACCGATCTCTCGATTTAAGGCCCTGGGCCCAAAAAAGGCGCATTTATAAGCCAATTTCGCTGAAAGTGGAAAGTTTCACATGAATATTTCTATTTTTTAAGTCTTTAGCTTGATTTCAACAGATAGACGGACGGACGGACATAGTTATATGGTCTTAGATTTTTACGATAATCAGGTTCGGACCTTATTATGTATTCCATATGTTGTAAACGGAAGGACAAATTTAATATACCCCTATCATTTGTTTATCCTTGGTCCTAAACTTTAATCGGACTGCGTTTATTGCTGTGAGAGAGAGGTATAGCCTGGTTTTTAATGCAGTGTCCATGAAAAATTAAGTTATATCCTTCGGTGGTTGGTATAAAAAGTTAATAGAGGATAAATTGAAGTAAAATGAGAATCAGTCAGTAATTTGAATCCGACACTTCGATATAAGTGCCGAGTATGGATGATATGGAACCAGTTGGGGATATTCGACTATGTAGCTACCATATGCTTTATTTGTGCTTATGCCCCGAAGGAAGGCAAAGACGAGCAGACCAAGGATATTTTCTACGAGCGCCTAGAGAGAGAATATGACCACTGCCCCTCCCATGATATTTAAACTGTTCTGGGAGATTTTTAAGCGAAGATACGAAAGGAAGACATTTTTGGTCCAACAGTGGGAAAGTTTAGCCTCCATGAGATAACGTCCAGTAATGGGTTGAGACTGATAGATTTCGCCGCGGCCTAAAACATGGTAGTTAGTAGCACCAGATTTCAACATAAAAATATTCACATAGCCACATGGCTGTCACCCGATCAAAACACGAGAAACCAAATCACGTTGTGATAGATGGAAGGCTTTCATTTAGCGTGTTCGATGTACGATCGATCCATGGAGCGAATATAGATTCGGATCATTACCTTGTTGCAGCAAAAGTTCGCACCCGTTTGAACATGGCGAGGAAAGTACGATCTGACACTGCACGGAAGCTGGACATTGAAAAGCTGCAAACACAAGAGATGGCAACGGCATACTCCACTCGACTGACCCCAGTGCTTGATGAAAGCACTCCTTGTTCCGATGATATAATGGCGCAGTGGCAAACTATTTCCCACTCCATGGAAAATGCCGCGAAATCCGTACTTGGCTACCGGAAGCCTCCTCCAAGAAATCTATGGTACGACCAAGGGTGTCGACATGCTACTGAAGCCAAGTATGCGGCATATAGAGCAACCCTGCAATCAGTAGCAACGCGCCAGATGAAGGAGAGGTATCGGGAGAAAAGGAGAGAGGTGAAACGTCTATTCCGCAGAAAGAAAAAGGAAATGGAAAGAGGTGGGTGTGAGCGAATTGAGAGGTACCGGGGTCAGAATGAAGTCCGGAAATTCTACCAAAGAATTAAACATCAAACCGATGGTTTTGGTGCAAAGTAGGAAATCTGGTAACTGGTAACAGATAGCATGCTGAGGATATGGAAAGAACAACATTTTACCCAACTGCTAGTGTCCGACGTTGGCGGCGAAGAGGATACCGCCGAACCAATCCCTGATGATGGTATAGAATGTTTACCTCCTAGTCAGAATGAGGTCCAAGTAGCAGTGACCCGATTAAAGAACAACAAGGCAGCAGGAGCCGACGGGTTACCCGTTGAACTATTTAAGACCGGAGGCGACACGCTTATAAGGCGTATCCCTGATGATGGTATAGAATGTTTAACTCCTAGTCAGAATGAGGTCCAAGTAGCAGTGACCCGATTAAAGAACAACAAGGCAGCAGGAGCCGACGGCTTACTCGCTGAACTATTTAAGATCGGAGGGGACACGCTGATAAGGCGTATCCCTGATGATGGTATAGAATGTTTATCTCCTAGTCAGAATGAGGTCCAAGTAGCAGTGACCCGATTAAAGAACAAGGCAGCAGGAGCCGACGGCTTACTTGCTGAACTATTTAAAACCGGAGGTGACACGTTGATAAGGCGTATGCATAAGCTTATCTGTGCAATCTCCTCCCCATCGCATACAAGATACTCTCGAGCGTACTGTGTGAAAGATTAAAAACTAAAGTCAATGAGATAGTTGGGCCCTATCAATGCGGCTTTAGACCTGGTAAATCCACCCTAGACCAGATATGATATCCAATGTTACCAGTTTTGAGATTAAGCGAAGAATAATGCTGGCAAACAGATGCTACTTTGGACTAAGTAAGCAGTTTAGAAACAAGACCACCTCTCGACAGATGAAGATTACTCTCTGCCAGACACTGATACTACCCGTGCTGTCATATGGTTCTGAAACATGGATACTTGTGAAAGCAGATGGGGCAGTGCTTGGAGTATTTGAGAGAAAGATTCTTTGTTAATTATATGGACCAGTTTGCGTCAATGGAGAATATAGGCGATGTATGAACACGCATCAAAATACAACTGCTGTGTTGTCATATTGCTCATGTTGTCAGAATGGATGAAGAAGCTCCAGCAATGAAGTCTTTTGAAGGCACACACGCAAACCGGGAAGACCATAAGCCCGATGGAAAGATCAAGTGGTGGGAGACACCTTGAAACTTGGTGTCAGAGATTTTAGAATGAGCGCTGAAGATCGAGGCGCTTGGAACGCTATTCTACGTTCGGCTAGTGGAACAAATATTCTGTCATGGCCAATTAAAGTAAAGTAAAGTAAAGTAAGCTGCCATATGCATAAGTCGATCTTCCAAATTAGAGTCTTAAGCCCATAAAAGTCTCATTTATTAGCCGATTTTGGACTCCATAAAATCTGTGCCGAGCAGGGTCCAGGTCAGGCCCCGACGACCTTCCTTTTGAAAGTTTTCGGCTTATATACTTCTTGGGTTTATAATGGAGGCATTCTTTATGTGATTTCGACAAAATGTAGGTAAGATGAATATCCATAGTATGAGCTGGGTATCCAAAATTCATTCTGATCGATGTTAATGCGTTTTTACTGATATTTTTATAATTTTCCAATTTTTTTCTAAACATGATTTTGTGTCAGCTATTGTTTTATATGTGGCAAAAAACAAACTTCACATCTGTAGCCAACATTCAGTTGCATGTCATTCTGCCCACCAAGTATAAGATAAACGCCCCAGGGTATCTCCGTCGAAACTATTTTTTTTTTTTTTGCATGCCATTACCGAGTGGATTACAAGTTTTGGCGACCATTAAAATTAAATTAACACAGGCACGTGATATTTGAAAATGAAACAAAAATATTTCCAAATGCAGATAAATCAGGAAAATACCAATAAAATTCGCATTTACTTGAATTATGCCAAATGAGTGGATTTATTAAAATCGTAACAATCGCTTAAAATTAAAAAAAAAAATTCTCAAAAATTGTACAAAATCTTTTAATCACAGCTCTGGGATTTCGTTTTTCTTAAAATGCTCCATATTTGCCATAGGCTCCACCATAGCCATGGCCATAAACACCATGACCATAGGATCCATGACCATAAGTATCATGACCATATGAGCCATAAGGCTTCAATATGGGACCAGTTGAATAGGTGGTGTATGCCGAATCCAAAAGAGGTGCCACACCATAGCCATGATCTAAGGGACTGGCATAGGTCTTGATGACAGGCGCCACTGCTGCCACAGGAGCATAAGATTTCAATAGAGGTGCAGAGTAAGATTTAATGATGGGGGCTACCAATGGCTGCACAACATGAGCGGATGAATGCACCTGAGAGATGGATTGATGGGAGACAGCGGTGGGTATGCTCTTAACTACTGAGCCAACATGGGCATATGCAGGTTCATGAACTAAGGTGGTAGCCAGAGGGGCAGGATAAGCCAAATGATGATCCTCCACATAGCCAGGACGAGCAGCGGCAAGGGCAAAGAAAGCAGCAAGGATAAACTATAACGAAAGGGAGAGTTGAATTAAGTTTCGGCTTTATATAAGGGATAAAAAAAATATTTCTTGAAATAATTTTTAATTAATTTTTTTTTTTTTTGAAAAAAAAATTTTTTTTTCTTCATTTTCATTTCTTTGGCTTCTGTGCTTTTTCTTTATCACTCACCAATTTGTACATTTTTGTGATTTTTTTGGATTAATTGAAATTCCTTCAAATGGCTTGTTTTCGTTAAGAAGCTCTTATTGTGTTTGATAACTTCTTGCAGCACATACATGGCTTATATAGTCCAAGCCATCATCAAAAAACAAAAATATATTCCAATTTAGTTGTTTCGTTTTTTTGTTTTTGGTTTTTCTTAGGGTAATTATTTTAGGTCATTTGCTTCATAACCCAATTGATGTGTGTGAATGTCATACTTTTTTGCAGAATCGCCTCAAAGAGTGTCCCCCTTTACAAATAAAATCTTAGCATTGTCTCTGAGAGTGTTGGCCATAATAACGCCCAAAATTGCCTTTTTGTGACAGCCAATAAAATATGGTCTAAACAATGCGTCACCGTCACCTGCAATAGCATTTCAGTCATCACTTTAATTAACTTCAAAAAATAGCAAGAAATTAATTTATGTGTGTGTGTTTTTTTCCAAATAAATGCCTTTTGCTAAGTAATTTTTTGCAATTCCCCATTCCGAGTTAAGTTTTGGGCGAGGCTATATTTAATTGACTTAATTTCAATTAATGGTCTATTTAACGATTGCATGTCGTACAAAGCTAATGGCCCTAAAATTGACCGATCGACATAATATGGGATAGCTAATCTTAGTCTTTGATTACCTAAGAACGAATATAAATACTGAAAGGAAAACCCAAAAACTAAGAGTCATTCTAAATCCATTGCAAATATGAGATTGAAATGTTAAAAGTAAATTTAAAACAAGTAAAAAAGGGGTTAAGTTCGGCCATGCCGAACTTTGAATGCCCAAACAAAATATTGGCCTTTTTGGTAGCCATATCCAAATTTAGACCGATCTGAACCATATACGACACGCTTGTCGAAAAGCCTAACATAAGTCACTGTCCCAAATTTCGGCAAAATCGGATAATAAGTGCGCCTTTTATGGGCCCAAAATCGAGAGATCGGTCTATATGGCAACTATATCTAAATCTCGACCGATCCGGGCCAAATTATAGAGGGCTGTCGAAGAGCCTAACTATACTCACTGTCTCAAATTTCAACGACATCAGACAATAAATGCGCCTTTATGGCCCCAAAACCTAAAACCGAGAGATTGGTCTATATGGCAGCTATATCCAAATCTAAACCTATCAATATTGCAGAAGTATGTCAAAAGGCTTAACCTAACTCACTGTCCCAATTTTCGCCGACATCGGACAATAACTGCGCCTTTTAAGGGCCCAAAACCTTAAATCAAGAAATCGGTCTATATGGCAGCTATATCCAAATCTGGACCGATATAGGCCAAATTGAAGAAGTTGGTAACTGTCCGATATTTTAGCAAAATCAGATGATAAATGTGCCTTTTATAGGCCCAAGATCTAAAACGGAGAGATCGGTCTATATGATAGCTATATCCAAATCAGGACCGAAAGGCACCAAATTAGAAAAGAATGTTGAAGGACCTAACACAACTCACTGTCCTAAATTTAAGCAAAATCGGATAATAAATGTGGCTTTTATGGCTCTAAGACCCTAAATCTGAGGATCGATCTATATGACAGCTATATCCAAATCTGGACCGATCAGAGCCAAATTGACGAACGATGTAGAAGAGTCTAACACAACTCACTGTCCCCAATTTCATTAAAATCGGTTAATAAATATTGCTTTTATGGCCCAAGACCCTAAATCGGCGGATCGGTCTATCTGGGCCAAATTGACGAAGAATGTCGAAAGGCCTAAGACAACTCACTGCCCCAAATTTCAGCAAAATCGGATAATAAATGTGACTTTTATGGGCCGAAGACCCTAAATCGGAGGATCGGTCTATAGGGCAGCTATATCCAAATCTGGACCGATCTGAGCCAAATTGAAGTGGGATGTCGACTGGCCTAACCCAACTCATCATCCCAATTTTCGGGGACACCGGACAATAAATGCGCCTTTTATGGGCCTTAAATCGAGAAATCGGTCTATATGGCAGCTATATTCAAATCTGGACCAATCTGGGCCAAATAGCAAAAAGTTGTCAAGGGGCCTACGACAACTCACTGTCATAAATTTAAGCAAAATCGGATAATAAATGTGGCTTTAATGGGTCCATGACCTTAAATCGAGAGATCGGTCTATATGGCAGCTATATCCAAATTTGGATCGATCTGGGCCAAGTTGCAAAAATATGTCAAGGGGCCTAACACAATTCACTGTCCCAAATTTTAACAAAATCGGGCAATAAATGCTCCTTTTACGGGCCCAAGACCTTAAATCGAGAGATCGGTCTATATGGCAGCTATATCCAAATCTGAACCGATTTAAGCCACATTGCAAAGATGTCAAGGGACCTAATACAATTCACTGTCCGAAATTTCAGCGACATCGGACAATAAATGCGCCTTTTAAGGGTCCAAAACCTTAAATCGAAAGATCGATCTATATGGCAGCTATATCCAAATCTGGACCGATCTGGGCCAAATTGCAGAAAGTTGTTGAAAGCCCTAACACATCTCACTGTCCCAAATTTCGGCGAAATCGGACAATAAATGCGCCTTTTATGGGCCCAAAATATTATATCGAGAGATCGGTCTATATGGCAGCTATATCCAAATCTGAACCGATTTGGGCCAAACTGAAGAGGGCTATCGAAGAGCCCAACACACCTCACTATCCCAAATTTCGGGGACATCGGACAATAAATGCGCCTTTGATGGGTCCAAAACCTTAAATCGAGAGATCGGTCTATATGGCAGCTATATTCAAATCTGAACCGATCTGAGCCAAATTGCAGAAAGACGTCGAAGAGTCCAACACAACTCATTCTCCCAAATTTCAGCAAAATCGGATAATAAATGCGCCTTTTATGGGCCCAAATCATTATATCGAGAGATCGGTCCATATGGCAGCTATATCTAAATCTGGAGCGATCTGGGCCAAATTGAAGTGGGATATCGGCTGGCCTAACACAACTCACTGTCCTAAATTTCAGCAATATCGGATAATAAATGTGGCGTTTTATGGGCCTAAGACCCTAAATCGGCGGATCGGTCTATATGGGGGCTATATCAAGATATAGTCCGATATAGCCCATCTCCGAACTTAATCTGCTTATGGACAAAAAGAGAATTTGTGCTAAGTTTCAGCTTAATATTTCTATTATTAAAGACTGTAGCGTGATTTCATCAGACAGACGGACGGACTTGGCTAGATCGTCTTAGATTTTTACGCTGATCAAGAGTATTTAATTTATAGAGTCGGATATGGATATTTCGATGTGTTGCAAACGGAATGACAAAATGAATATACCTCCATCCTTCGGTGGTGTACATGGAATTCGGAGACCAGGCCTAGCGGATGCAAAACAAGGAATGGGCCAATACTTATTGTATATAACTCTTTTACAAACTTAATATTGTTTAAGGTTACTAACCTTGATTTTCACAGATTTTTACTAATTTTTATTAACATTTTGAATATTCTAAGGCATTACGGATTGGATCACTTCACTACTAGTTGTTCGTGTTCAACTACAAAATAAAGGGTGATTTTTTTGAGGTTAGGATTTTCATGCATTAGTATTTGACAGATCACGTGGGATTTCAGACATGGTGTCAAAGAGAAAGATGCTCAGTATGCTTTGACATTTCATCATGAATAGACTTACTAACGAGCAACGCTTGCAAATCATTGAATTTTATTACCAAAATCAGTGTTCGGTTCAAAATGTGTTCATTCACCGTAACGTTGCGTCCAACAGCATCTTTGAAAAAATACGGTCCAATGATTCCACCAGCGTACAAACCACACCAAACAGTGCATTTTTCGGGATGCATGGGCAGTTCTTGAACGGCTTCTGGTTGCTCTTCACTCCAAATGCGGCAATTTTGCTTATTTACGTAGCCATTCAACCAGAAATGAGCCTCATCGCTGAACAAAATTTGTCAAAATTTGAACACATTTCGAACCGAACACTGATTTTGGTAATAAAATTCAATGATTTGCAAGCGTTGCTCGTTAGTAAGTCTATTCATGATGAAATGTCAAAGCATACTGAGCATCTTTCTCTTTGACACCATGTCTGAAATCCCACGTGATCTGTCAAATACTAATGCATGAAAATCCTAACCTCAAAAAAATCACCCTTTACATAAAAAAAACCAATTATTGATATGAAAAAATTGATTGACTCACTTCAAAACAACTTCCCAACAACCCTTCCACATTTCAGCCAAATCGGATCAAAACTGAGTCTCAAATCCGGGGGTTGGCTTATATGGGAGCTGTATCTATTTATATACCGTTTCGGATCGTACTTGGCATGACTTTTTTCCAAATTTCGGCCAAATCGGATCCAAACTGCCAACAACTCTTCCCAAAGTAGAAATATTTAAATTGTACATAATTTTTTTTACAAAATATATTGTTGTCAGTATAAGCCTCTAATTTTTCTATAAAAAATTTACATTATGTCACATGCATTCTATTTGAAATATCCATATGTACCTTACCCTGTCCAAGTGTATGAAATAACTTTGTATAATCAATAATATGCAATTTATACGAGGGCAATATCTACCAAAAGACTAATCAATCAAAACCATTCTTACGACCAGCCATAAAATTAATCGATTTACAAGACATTACAAAACTCATAAAAGTAATGAACGCACAACACCAACTAATTACCAACAAAATATGAAATAGAAAAAAAATTCTGATTTATGACGTCTAGTCGCGGCAGCCAACGAATGACGAGAATGCCAATATAAACACCATGTCAGATATGACTATGCTTTAGGTGCTGACGACTGCAACTAGACAGGCTACTGAAGTGTGACGAACTGCTGGAGAAGAAAAAAAGCATGAGCGTGCTAAGTTCGGCCGGGCCGAATCTTATATACCCTCCACCATTGAAGGCATTTGTCGGACCGATTCAAACCATACTAAGCGTAGTTGTTGGAAGTCATAACAGAACACCTCATGCAAAATGTCAGCCAAATCGGATGAGAATTGCGCCCTCTAGAGGCTCAAGAAGTCAAGACCCAAGATCGGCTTACATGGCAGCTATATTAAAACATGGACCGATTAAAACCATACTTAGCGTAGTTGTTGCAAGTGCTACCAAAACACTACGTGCTAAATTTCAGATAATTCCGACGAGAATTGCGCCCTCTAGAGGCTCAAGAAGTCAAGACACAAGATCGGTTTATATGGCAGCTATATCAAAACATGGACCGATGTAAACCATACTTTGCCCAAATGTTGAAAGTGCTATGAAGACACTTCGTAAAAAATTTCAGTTAGATCGGACGAAAATTGCGCCCCCTAGAGGCTCAAGAATTCAAGACCCAAGATCGGTTTATACGGCAGCTATATCAAAACATGGACCCATTAAAACCATACTTAGCGTAGTTGTTGGAAGTGATACCAAAACTCTACGTGCAAAATTTTAGTTAAATCGGACTAGAATTGCGCCCTCTAGAGGCTCAAGAAGTCAAGACCCAAGATCGGTTTATATGGCAGCTATATCAAAACATGGACCGATTAAAACCATACTTAGCATAGTTGTTGGAAGTGCTACCAAAACTCTACGTGCAAAATTTTAGTTAAATCGGACGAGAATTGCGCCCTCTAGATGCTCGAGAAGTTCAAGACCCAAGATCGGTTTATACGGCAGCTATATCAAAACATGGACCGACGTAAACCATACTTAGCGTAGTTGTTGAAAGTGCTACCAAAACATTACGTGCGAAATTTCAATAAAATCGAATGATAATTGCGCCCTCTAGAGGCTCAAGAAGTCAAGACCCAAGATCGGTTTATATGGCAGCTTTTTCCAAACATGGACCGATTTGGTCCATTTACAATACCAACCGACCTATTCTAATAAAAAGTATTTATGCAAAATTTCAAGCGGCTAGCTTTACTCCTTTGAAAATTAGCGTGCTTTCGACAGACAGACGGACGGACATGACTAGATCGTCTTAAATGACACGACGATCAAGAATATATGTACTTTTTGGGGTCTTAGACGCATATTTCGAGATGTTACAAACAGACTGACGAAATTAGTATACCCCCATCCTATGGTGGAGGGTATAAAAACAAACTAAAAGCTAGGTATCTAATTACGGCAATGTGTTTAGAATTAATAGCTTTCATTTGTAATGCATGAGGGGCGTGGAAGGCTATGAGCATAAAGGGGTACATTTAAATTTCCCATTATCAGTAAGGCTGAACCAAGGCCATTTCAATTGATTCCTAGTTGCAATCGACCAGGTAATTGATATATGCAGAAAAATATGCAAAATGTTACAAATTCACACCACTTGGTGATAAAGAAAAAAAAAATTTCATCTTTCTCTGGCATTCTACCATACTATAAATACTAAGATTCAGTGCAGAATTATTAACAAACGCATCATTGCCTCAGCAATAGCAAGCATAGAACAATACAAGCCTTATCCAATAAATAAATAAACATGTTCAAGTTGGTAAGTGCTGCCATAGATAAAAAATATCCTTGATTTTAATTCTCCCTTTATTTTCCAGGTGGTCTTGTTTGCCCTTTTCGCCATGGCCTTGGCTGCTCCCAGCCTTTTGCATGGCTCGCCCTATGTTAGCTATGGCCATCCCGTTGCGGTCCATCATCAACCCGCCTTGGCCACTGTTGGCGCTGTGGTGCGCACTGTTCCAACCTCGGTGTCTCATGCTAGTCATGCTGTCGTCCATAAAGCTGCCAATGTTGTCCATGATGTTGTGGCTCCTGTGGTAAGGACTTCCTATGTTTCGCCCGTTGTCAGGACTGTGGCTAGCCCCGTCTATCACAGCGGTTATGTCTCCTCATCGCCCTATGGCACTTATGGTCTGTCTCCCTATCATGGAAGCTGGTAAACAAACACTGCCTTTTTTCGGCCGATTAAATCATGTTGAGATGACCGAAGGATAAACCATTGCTGCCAAAACTTATCGTAGTAGTAGTCAATAAATAAAAAAAAAAAATGCAAAACCAAAATTTATTTATGAACAACAAAAGAATTAATAAAAATCAGTCGAATTTCATATGCATATACATATACAAGAAACAAAAATTATTTAAAGGCTCATACAAACACAATTCAGTATTATAAATCTATTATAATGTGTGCTTAGCTACTCCTTTAAAAGGTATTTTTGAAAATATTTTCAGCTTTTCAAGACATTGCTAGCGTTGTGTCCTTCCCAAATTAACACTAATTATTATGAATTTAGTGACTTTTCTACCCATAAACCCATAGCACAACGAAACCTCGTGGGATACAAAGGACAATAGGTGCATCTAGTGCTGTTGCTGTAGCACTGAGTTGAGTTCATTTGTTCGTTTTCGGTTCTACTATATATTCAGATTCAGGTACTCTTCGACTAAGGTGAGCTATATCACGTTATGAACCGATTTAAACCATACTCGCCACAGTTGTTGGATATCATAACAAAACCCGTCGTGCAAAAGTTCATTCCAATCGGATGAGAATTGCGCCCTCTAGAGGCTCAAGAAGTCAAGACCCACGATCGGTTTATATGGCAGCTATATCAGGTTATGGACCGATTTAAGCCATACTCGGCACAGTTGTTGGATATCATAACAAAACACGTCGTGCAAAATTTCATTCCAATCGGATGAAAATTGCGCCCTCTAGAGGCTCAAGAAGTCAAGACCCAAGATCGGTTTATATGACAGCTATATTAGGTTATGAACCGATTTGAACCATACTTGGCATAGTTGTTGGATATCATAACAAAACACGTCGTGCAAAATTTCATTTCAATCGAATAGGAATTGCGCACTCTAGAGGCTCAAGGAGTCAAGACCCAAGATCGGTTTATATGGCTGCTATATCAGGTTATCAACCGATTTGAAGCATACTTAGCACAGTTGTTGGAGGTGATACCAAACCACCTCATGCAAAATTTCATTCCATTTGGATAATAATTGCGCCCTCTAGTGGCTCAAGAAGTCAAGACCCAAGATCGGTTTATATGGCAGCTATATCAAAACATGGACCGATTTGAACCATACTAAGCGCAGTTGTTGAATATCATAACAAAACACGTCGTGCAAAATTTCATTCCAATCGGATGAGAATTGCGCCCTCTAGAGGCTCAAGAAGTCAAGACCCAAGATCGGTTCATATGACAGCTATATCAAAACATTAACCGATTTAAACCATACCTAGCGCAGTTGTTGGAAGTGATACCAAAACACCACATGCAAAATTTCAGTCAAATCGGATGAGAATTGCGCCCTCTAGAGGCTCAAGAAGTCAAGACCCCAGATCGGTTTATATGGCAGCTATATCAAAACATGGACCGATTTGAAGCATACTTAGCGCACCTATTGGTAGTGATACCAAAATACCACGTACAAAGTTTCAGTCAAATCGGATAAAAATTGCACACTCTAGAGTCTCAAGAAGTCAAGACCCAAGATCGGTTTATATGACAGCTATATCAGGTTATGAACCGATTTGAACCATACTTGGCACAGTTGTTTGATATCATAACAAAACACGTCGTGCAAAATTTCATTTCAATCGAATAAAAATTGCGAATTGAGTCTCAAGATTCAAGAAGTCAAGACCCAAGATCAGTTTATATGGCAGCTATATCAGGTTATATACCGATTTCCTCCCTACATGGCACAGTTGTTGGAAGTCATAAAAAAACACCTCATGCAAAATTTCTTCCATTCTCATCCTAGAATTGCGCCATCTAGAGGCTCAAGAAGTCAATACCCAAGATCGGTTTATATAGCAGCTATATCAAAACATGGACCTATGTGAACCATACTAAGCGCAGTTGTTGGAAGTGATACCAAAACACCACATGCAAAATTTCCGTCAAATCGGATGAGAATTGCGTCCTCTAGTGACTCAAGAAGTCAAGACCCAAGATCGGTTTATATGGCAGCTATATCACAACATGGACCGATTTCAAGCATACTTTGCTCAGTTGTTGGAAGTGATACCAATACACTATGTGGAAAATTTCAGTCAAATCGGACGAGATTTGCGCTCTCTATTGGCTCAAGAAGTCAAGATCCAAGATCGGTTTACATGACAGCTATGCCAGATTATGAACCGATTTGCACCATACTCGGTGCAGTTGTTGAAAGTGATACCAAAACACTACGTGCACAATTTCAGTCAAATCGGATGAGAATTGCCCCCTCTAGAGGCTCAAGAAGTCAAGACCCAAGATCGGTTCATATGGCAGCTATATTAAAACATGGACCGATATGAAGCATACATAGCGCAGCTACTGGAAGTGATGCAAAAATACCACGTGCAAAATTTCAGTTAAATCTGATAAAATATGCGCCCTCTAGAGGCTCAAGAAGTCAAGACCCAAGATCAGTTTATATGGCAGCAATATCAGGTTATATACCGATTTGCACCCTATTTGGCACAGTTGTTGAAAGTGATACCAAAACACCTCATGCAAAATTTCTTCCAAATAGGATGAGAATTGCGCCCTCTAGAGGCTCAAGAAGTCAAGACCCAAGATCGGTTTATATGGCAGCTATATCAAAACATGGACCGATTTGGCCCATTTACAATCCCAACCGACCTACACTAATAAAAAGTATTTGTGCAAAATTTCAATCGGCTAGCTTTACTCCTTCGAAATTTAGCGTGCTTTCGACAGACAGACGGACGGACATGGCTAGATCGACTTAAAATGACATGACGATCAAAAATATATATACCTAGTGGGGTCTCAGACGCATATTTCGAGGTGTTACAAACAGAATGGCGAAATAAGTATATCCCCATTCTATGGTGGAGGGTATAAAATTGAATTTGTGTTTGTTTGTTTGCTTGTGGTCCGGAAGGAGCAATAGGCTATATAGCTCTTTGATATTTCAAGGGGGGTGGACCCTCCCCCTTACCCTTAAAGTACCAACCAAAAATAAAAGTGGACTGATCGGGGCAATATGGGACTCAAATGAAAGGTAGTCGGGAGTAGAATACAAATTTGATATCAAAATTTGGGTCCAGGTACCTAGGGGGCTGCCCCGACCCCAAAAACCCTTCATACATGTTGGACGAAAATGACAATATGGGACTCGAATGAAAGGCATTGGTGAGTAGATTACGAATATGGCCAGGAAGTAGAAATAGGCTATATAGTTTGTTGATATTTTAAGGGGGCGGACTCTCGAATGAAAGGCATTGGTGAGTAGATTACGAATATGGCCAGGAAGTAGAAATAGGCTATATAGTTTGTTGATATTTTAAGGGGGCGGACTCTCCCCCTTTACCCCAAAAACACCACCAAAACCGATCGAGACAATATGGGTATCAAACGAAAGGTATTGGAGAATAGAATACAAATATGCTATTGAAAATTGGGTCCAAGGAGCCCAGAGGCCACACCAACCCCAAAAGTTCCCCAAACAAATATATTCGATGTACATATGAATACTCTTAAAAGTGCAAGCCCGACTCCTCTTGAGCCACTACTTGCAGAGTCACCTTGCTTGGAGGGCCTCGATATGCTGAAGAGGAAGATAGCCGCGGAATAAAGCATTTTTCACTAGAATCTAGTAGAGATGGAGTTCTACGAGTCATACATCGGGCTCAATGGGGTATTTGAACATGAAAGATATGGATCTGGAGATGACTATAGTCCCAGCATTTAATAGAGATGGAGTTCTACGAGCCATACATCGGGCTCAATGGGGTATTTGACCATGAAAGATATGAATCTGGAGATCACTATAATCCCAGCTCGTTCCCCTGAGGGATAGAGATCTACAAATCATGCGAAACGAGAATCTGTTCCATCTGTCATGATACATTATACCGCCATGGCAAGTCCAGCATCTCAAAAGGTGTTGGCAACCGACCAAAGAGTAACTTAGCGATCGAGCCCTAAAGGCTCTGTTCTTACAAGGTAGAGTGGACTGGATTTTGAAGTGTCAAGTAAAGGGGGGCAACATTGTGGTTAAACCACGAAGATTTGTCGATTATAACGAGTCCAACCTCACGCAGGGAGAGTGGAATAGTCGGATTCGATCGGAGAGCTACTCTCCGACACGAGAGGACTTACCCTGACGTTGAGAATAACAGCATCTTGCTGTACTTCCTCTCTGGGGACGATTGAGGGCCGGTGCCCCTCCACCTGTGGCAAAGTTCAAGAATAGAGCCAATGATGTTACAGCTCCTCTACCAGCAGTGGCATCGAGAAGAGCGGCGCCTAATTCAGTATCTGCCAAGCAACCGTGCAAAGGGAAAGGAGGAAGATAGAGAAGATGAAATTGGAAGCGGAAAACGAACTGACCAAAATTGGATGACAGATTAGCGTTGATCATGCTACTAAACCAGTGAGCCCTACCCCATGGGAGCTTTTTAGTAGAGTGGATTCCTTCTAAGATGACTGAGCAAATGAGTCGTGGGTTGCAGGGTGGCATAGGCCCTGTGGTCAAACATTGCACTGAACAGTATGACGCTTATCCTGGGGATGAGAAGGTATGACTAAGGACTGTTGATAGCTGTCCTTACTGGTCATTGCAATTTCAGGACTCTCTGCATGGTGCAGAGAGAGGCAGACTTCTGTGGGTTAGACGATAAGGAGGAGGATTTGGAAACGGTCGAACACTTCTGTGGGCTAGACGATAAGGAAGAGGATTTGGAAACGGTCGAACACCTTTTGTCTCACTGCTCCGTAATTTCAAGGAGAGTTTCTTCCTTCCTTATCTGGTTCTCTACGATCATGTATTTCCTTGCCTTGGTTTCATTTTTCTGGTCTTCTTCTGTTGTCTTGTTCCAGTGCTATGATGTATCTCTATCACTTTTTCTCCCACAATGACCCTGTGGGCTCAATGTAAAGCGACTAGCAACCGAGGTAGCTGTATATCCTCCAACCTAACCGAACCTATTGCCGCCTTGATTATTCAGCGATGTTATGACCTTTTTTGCCTTCGAGCATCGCCTTAACGAAAACATGGAGAAACTTACCTACCGAAAACATACGACCCCTGTTGCAGCTTCAAATTCCACCACCTCGACATGTATAACATTTTTGACTAATCTGAGTCAGTATTTGTCTTACGCAAGTGTTCCTCGACGCTCGCTCGTCCAATACGCAACCTTTTCAAAGGTTGCGAACGTTCAGCCAATACCCAAGAAGGGTGAGGCAAACAACCCTGCGAATTATCTGCCAATTGCGATATGCTCTCTCCGCTCTCTCCAAGGTCATGGAGAGCATGGTTAATCACCATCTTGTGAGGTATTTAGAGGAGTCTAATGGCCTTCTTAGCGACCAATAGTATGGGTTGCGCAAAAATCGCTCTACGGGTGAACTCATGGCACTTCTGTCGGAACGTTGGAGTCGCTCTATCCACCAGTTTGGTGAGAGTAAGGTTCCAAGGCATTTGATAGGGTCTGGCATGGTGCACTACTATCAAAGCTTGTCGCATTTGGTATCGTTAATGGCTTCGTTCGATTTATTTCGACCTTTCTCAGAGATCGCACTATTCGAGTCGTTATAGATGGGGTCTCATCCAATGAGCACAAATTGATCGCTGGTATACCCCAGGGCTCTGTTCTTTCTCCTTCTCTTTTTCTAATTTTTATCAACGATCTGTTGGGACAGATATCGAATCCGATCTACTCATTTGGGGATGACAGTAATCTCTGTCATTCGTACGCATTCGACCATAGGCCAAGTCTTCGAGAGATTGAGACAAAAGGGGCGGGTTATGGACGATACACTCTGCCAGGATTTGCTGGCCATTTCTGAGTTGAGGGCGATTGCATCGAGCAGATTTTAATGCACGGAAGACTCAGTGCTGTTTGTTGTCGGACAAACGATTCGCTGACCCCTGACGATCATCTTTGTCTATCAACGGTGTAGATGTTGAGCTATCAGAAGCTCTTCATGTTCTGGGCATGAAAATGCATAGTTATGTCCATTGGGCTAAACATGTATTCGAAATGTCGAAAGAAGCATTCAAGTGTTTAGGCTTCCTTAAACGGTGTAAGAATTACTTCACTCCATCTGATCTTCTTAAAATCTATACCACTTTCATAAGGCCAAAAATCAAAATCATCCCTGGAGCTACTGAACCGTGTACAGAGGAGAGCGATGGCGTTGATTGGGGACAGTGGGGTATCCAACTCTATTGCCTCCCTTCATCATCGTCGCAATGGGGGTTGTTTGACGCTGTTCCATCGGTACTTTCATGGTGTGTTCGTTCGTCCGATATGTGTCTTCTTATTCCTGATGTAATAAGAAGACGCATCCTGGCGAGACCATCAGAAAAAATTGTCAGCGCTGGTTTTCCCCTCCTAATGCTGGCAACATTTGTGAGGTACTATGCCATGTAAAACTTCTCTCCAAAGAGGTGTCGCACTGCGGCACGCCGTTCGGACTTGGCTATAAAAAGGAGGACCCTTATCATTGAGCTTAAACTTGAATCGGACAGCACTCTTTGATATGTGAGAAGTTTGCCCCTGTTCCTTAGTGGAATGTTCATGGGCAAAATTTGCATTTGCATTCCTGATGTAAGGATGTATGTCAGGGATACTAGACATTCCAGGAACTCACACCCGTTTGTAATTGATTGGCCAGCAGACCGCACAATGCATGAAAGAGAGAATTCTTCGTATGTGGAATCGACTTCCGGCTAATGTTTTTCCCATCCACTTTGACATCCAAAGATTTAAGACAAATGTCAATAAGCACCACATCCTTTTCCCCCCACCCCCCTCCAATTCCTAATTTCCTCTCGCCAACGCAATGCACTGCATTTATAGGGGACATCCCCTGCGTGTTGGCTGACGGAAAAAAAATAATTTTTATTCGTACAAAAAATTCAGTTCTATTTTCAAGTTTTCTATGCCACTGTTTAGCGGTGCAACGCTAATAATATCTGACCCAAATATGGTTCATATGCCCCTATGTCTACTAAAGTCGAACACATATTTAATTTAACAACAACTTTATTTCATAACAAAAATTTGAATGTAAATCTACCAAGACTTGACAACTAATGGAGCTGCAGCATAAGTGTGAACCACTGGAGCAGCCACCGTCTTTACCACAGTTGGAACAGCATAGGTCTCCACTACGGGAGTCAGCAAACTCTTGGAGGTGTATGAGGTAGTCTTTACAGCTGGGGCCAAAACATCCTCCACAACATGAGAGGAGCTGTGCACCACCGAATGGCTTTGATGGGACACTGAGGAGGGCAGAGATTTGACAATTGAGCCCACATTGGCATAGCCATGTTCCTTGACAGTTACCAAGGGAGCAGAATGGACTACAGAGGTTTCATAAAGACCAGGATAAGCCAAGGCAACAGCAAACACAGCAGATACAATCAACTAAAATAAACCAAAAATTTATTAAACAAAAAATATTATAAAAAAAAAATTCTTAAACACACCAATTTGAACATTTTGTTAATTTTTGTTTTAATTTTTCAAAGGCAGCTTGTTGAGCTTGCAAAGGTTTACTAAGAATTGTTATGATTTTCACAGACAGCAATTGGTTTTATATACTGATTTCAGTTCACTCCATAAAGGGCAATTAAACACAAAAAGATAAAAAAAAAATGAAAAAAAGGTTTTGAGATCACAACAAAATTATGAAAAGATAGTCAAACATTGTCTTTAAACCTCAACTGACATTGAAAATTACAAGGGCCGGTGTAAAAACCCCTCCACAAACTTCATCAAAGTGCAAGTAATGCAGCAGCTTCAATGGCTGGCAGTTACACATTTGCTTCGCACCACATTTACCTCAACCACATAGGAGATTAAGGGTCAAGTAAAAGCCACGCACATGTTGGCATAGGCCATGGTCCGAGTTACATGACTGTGGCCGGCTGACATGTTGGCTGTAAACATACAAATGTAATGGTCACAATAAACAATTCAGAATGAAGAACACAACAGAAGGCTATAATTTTTTATAATGACCATAACCAACGAAACGGTCTACTTTCTGACTGGATTTAATGCATTTTAAGGGAAGGGCTAAGCAGACAATTCAACCGAAAACAGAATGAAAGAAAACAAATAAAAAGGCGGTAAGTTCGGCCGGGCCGAACTGTGGATACCCACCATCTCGGGTTACATATACAACCAACTTTCGTCATAGTTCTGTGAAAAATGCATAGTTTTTGACCTCATAGCAAATGCAATTTTTTTTTTACTCATGAACATTCCACTAAGGAAAAGGGTAAACTTCTCAACTATCAATAAGTGCAGTCCGATTCAAGTTTAAGCTCAATGCTAAGGGTCCTCCTTTTTATAGCCGAGTCCGAACGGCGTGCCGCAGTGCGACACCTCTTTGGAGAGAAGTTTTACATGGCATAGTACCTCACAAATGTCGCCAGCATTAGGAGGGGAAAACCACCGTTGAAAACTTTCTTCTGATGGTCTCGCCAGGATTCGAACCCAGGCGTTCAGCGTCAAAGGCGGACAGGCTAACCTCTGCGCTACAGTGGCCCCATAGCAGCTTTATCTATTTAGACCAATTTCGGCACTAACATTGAGATGACTAATGAGTACAAGTCGTTGTTCAGTTTTGTAGAATAAAATATTGGTGTTTTTGGTAGATATATCCAAATATAGACCGATCTGAACCATATACGACACAGATGTCCAAAAGCCTAACAAAAGTCAGTGTGTCAAATATCAGTGAAATCGGACTATAAATGTGACTTTTATGGGCCCAAAACCTTAAATCGAGAGATCGGTCTATATGGCAGTTATATCCAAATCTGAACCGATCAGGGACAAATTGAAGAGGGAAGTCGCAAAGCCTAACACATCTAACAGTCTCAAAATTTCAGCGACATCGGACTATAAATGCGCCTTTTATGGCCCCAAAACCTAAAACCGAGAGATCGTTCTATATGGCAGCTATATTCAAACCTGGACCGATCTGGGCCAAATTGACGAAAGACGTTGAAAGCCTAACACAACTCACTGCCTCAAATTTCAGCAACATCGGACAATAAATGCCCCTTTTAGGGCCCCAAAACCTAAAACCGAGAGATTGGGCTATATGGTAGCTATATCCAAAACTGGACCGAAATGTGCCATATTGCAAAATTATGTCAAGGGGCTTAACTTAACTCACTGTCTCAAATTTCAGTGAAATCGGACTATAAATGTGACTTTTATGGGCCCAAAACCTTAAATCGAGAGATCGGTCTATATGGCAGTTATATCCAAATCTGAACCGATCAGAGCCAAATAAAGGAAGGATGTCGAAGGGGCTAACACAACCCACTTTCCCAAATTTCAGCAAAATCGGAGAAAATATGTGGTTTTTATGGGCCTTAGACCCTAAAACGGAGGATCGGCATATATGGCAGCTATATCCAAATCTGGTCTATATGACAGCTATATCCAAATCTGGACCGATCAGGGCCAAATTGAAGAAGGATGTCGAAGGGCCTAACACAACTCACTGTTCCAAATTTCGGCGAAATCGGACAATAAATGCGCCTTTTATGGGCCGAGATCGTTCTATATGGCAGCTATATCCAAATTTGGACCGATCTGGGCCAAATTCAAGAAGGATGTCGAAAAGCCTAACACAACACACTGTCTCAAATTTCAGTGAAATCGGACTGTAAATGTGAATTTTATCGGCCCAAAACCTTAAACCGAGAGATCGGGCTATATGGCAGCTATATCCAAATCTGAACCGATCTGTGCCATATTGCAAAAGTATGTCAAGGGGCTTAACTTAACTCACTGTTCCAAATTTCGGCGACATCGGACAATAAATGCGCCTTTTATGGGCGCCCAAAACCTTAAAGAAGAATATCGAAATTAAAAAAGAATATCGAAGGGCCTAACACAACTCACTGTCCCAAATTTAAGCAAAATCGGATAATAAATGTGGCTTTTATGGGCCTAAGACCATAAATCGGAGGATCGGTCTATATGGCTGTTATATCCAAATCTGAACCGATCTGGGCCAAATTGACGAAAAATGTCGAAGGGCCTAACACAACTCACTGTCTCAAATTTTATCAAAATCGGATAATAAATGTGGCTTTTAGGGGCCCAAGACCTTACATCGAGCGATCGGTCTATATGGCAGCTATATCCAAATCTGAACCGATCTGGGCCAAATTGACGAAAAATGTCGAAGGGCCTAACACAACTCACTGTCCCAAATTTAAGCAAAATCGGATAATAAATGTGGCTTTTATGGGGCTAAGACCGTAAATCGGAGGATCGGTCTATATGGGGGCTATATCAAGATATAGTCCGATGTAGCCCATCTTCGAACTTAACCTGCTTATGGACAAAAAAGAGAAGCTGTGCAAAGTTGTAGCTCTATATATCTATATTTAAAGACTGTAGCGTGATTTCAACAGACAGACGGGCGGACATGGTCTTAGATTTTTACTCTGATCAAGAATATATAAACTTTATAGGGTCGGAAATGGATATTTCGATGTATTGCAAACGGAATGACAAAATGAATATACTCCCCATCCCTTCGGTGGTGGGTATAAAAAGTTATGGAAATTATACATTCAGTGGTGATTATAAACATCCACTGAGACACACATTTACATATGTGTTCTATTTTTATACCCTCCACCATAAGATGGGGGGTATACTAATTTCGTCATTCTGTTTGTAACTACTCGAAATATTCGTCTGAGACCCCATAAAGTACATATATTCTTGATCGTCGTGAAATTTTATGTCGATCTAGCCATGTCCGTCCGTCTGTCCGTCCGTCCGTCCGTCCGTCCGTCTGTCTGTCGAAAGCACGCTAACTTCCGAAGGAGTAAAGCTAGCCGCTTGAAATTTTGCACAAATACTTCTTATTAGTGTAGGTCGGTTGGTATTGTAAATGGGCGATATCGGTCCATGTTTTGATATAGCTGCCATATAAACCGATCTTGGGTCTTGACTTCTTGAGCCTCTAGAGTGCGCAATTCTTATCCGATTGGGATGAAATTTTGCATGACATGTTTTGCTATGATATCCAACAACTGTGCCAAGTATGGTTCAAATCGGTCGGTAACCTGATATAGCTGCCATATAAACCGATCTTGGGTCTTGACTTCTTGAGCCTCTAGCGTGCGCAATTCTTATCCGATCAGAATGAAATTTTGCACGACGTGTTTTGTTATGATATCCAACAACTGTGCCAAGTATGGTTCAAATCGGTCTATAACCTGATATAGCTGCCATATAAACCGATCTTGGGTCTTGACTTCTTGAACCTCTAGAGTGCGCAATTCTTATCCGATTGAAATGAAATTTTGCACGACGTGTTTTGTTACTATATCCAACAACTGTGTCAAGTATGGTTCAAATCGGTATATAACATGATATAGCTGCTATATAAACCGATCTTGGGTCTTGACTTCTGTGACCCTCTAGAGGGCGCAATTCTTATCCGATTGGAATGGAATTTCGCACGACGTGTTGTGTTATGATACCCAACAACTGTGCCAAGTATGGTTTAAATCGGTCCATAACCTGATATAGCTGCCATATAAATTTTGCACAAATACTTCTTATTAGTGTAGGTCGGTTGGTATTGTAAATGGGCGATATCGGTCCATGTTTTGATATAGCTGCCATATAAACCGATCTTGGGTCTTGACTTCTTGAGCCTCTAGAGTGCGCAATTCTTATCCGATTGGGATGAAATTTTGCATGACATGTTTTGCTATGATATCCAACAACTGTGCCAAGTATGGTTCAAATCGGTCGGTAACCTGATATAGCTGCCATATAAACCGATCTTGGGTCTTGACTTCTTGAGCCTCTAGCGTGCGCAATTCTTATCCGATCAGAATGAAATTTTGCACGACGTGTTTTGTTATGATATCCAACAACTGTGCCAAGTATGGTTCAAATCGGTCTATAACCTGATATAGCTGCCATATAAACCGATCTTGGGTCTTGACTTCTTGAACCTCTAGAGTGCGCAATTCTTATCCGATTGAAATGAAATTTTGCACGACGTGTTTTGTTACTATATCCAACAACTGTGTCAAGTATGGTTCAAATCGGTATATAACATGATATAGCTGCCATATAAACCGATCTTGGGTCTTGACTTCTGTGACCCTCTAGAGGGCGCAATTCTTATCCGATTGGAATGGAATTTCGCACGACGTGTTGTGTTATGATACCCAACAACTGTGCCAAGTATGGTTTAAATCGGTCCATAACCTGATATAGGTGCCATATAAACCGATCTTGGGTCTTGACTTCTTGAGCCTCTAGAGGGCACAATTCTTATCTGATTTGAATGGATTTTTGCACGAAGTATTTCGTTATGATATCCAACAACTGTGCCAAGTATGGTTGAAATCGGTCCATAACCTGATATAGCTGTCATATAAACAGATCTGGGGATTTGACTTCTTGAGCTTCTAGAGGGCGCAATTCCTATCCGATTTGGCTGGAATTTTGCATGACGTATTTTATTTTTACTTTCAACAACTGTGTCAAATAAGGTTCAAATCGGTTCACAACCTGATATAGCTGCCATATAAACCGATCTTGGAACTTGACTTCTTGACCCCTAGAGGTCTCAATTATTATCCGATATGCCTGAAATTTTGTACGATGGATCCTCTCATGACCATCAACAAACGTGTTTATTATGGTCTGAATCGGTCTATAGCCCGATACAGATCCCATATATAAATCGTTCTCTCTATTTTACTTCGTGAGCCCCAATGGGCGCAATTCTTATACGAAAGGCTGAAATTTTACACAGGTCTCCAACATATAATTTAATTGTGGTCCGAACCGGACCATATATTGATATCGTTTTAATAGCAGAGCAAATCTTTTCTTATATCCTTTTTTGCCTAAGAAGAGATGCCGGGAAAAGAACTCGACAAATGAGATCCATGGTGGAGGGTATATAAGATTCGGCCCGGCCGAACTTAGCACGCTTTTACTTGTTTTTATACTCATCACCATAGAATGGGGGTATACTAATCTAGTCATTCTGCTTGTAACACCTCGAAATATTCGCCTAAGACCCCATAAAGTCTTTGTATTCTTGATCTCTTCATTCTGAATCGATCTTGCCATGTCCGTCCGTCCGTCTGTTTAAATCAAGATACAGGTCAAACACGTAAAGCTAGCCGTTTGAAAATTTGCACCGATACTTTATATCGATGTAGGTCATTGGAGAATACAAATGGGTCATATCGGTTCAGGTTTAAATATAGCTCCCGATTTGACTTCTTGAGCACCCGGAAGCCTCAGTTTTTGTCCGATTTGGCTGAAATTTTGCATTAGTGTTTAGTTGTGACTTCCACAACTGTGCCCTATACGGTTCAAATCGTCTTTAACCTGGTATAGCTCCCATACAAATCGATCTCCCGATTTGACTTACTAAACCTTTACAAGCCTCAATTTCTGTCCGATTTGGCGGAAATTGTGCATGCAGTGTTCTGTTATGACTTCCAACAACTGTGCCAAATAAGAACAAAATCGGTCGATAATCTGATATAGCTCCCATATAAACCCATCTCCTGATTTGACTTCTTGAGCCCCTGAAAGCCGCAATTTTTGTCCGATTTGATTGAAATTTTGCATGTAGTGTTCCGTTATGACATCCAACGATTGTCTTAAGTACGGTCCAAATCGGTCTATAACCTGATATAGCTTCCATATAAAACTGATCTTCTTATTTGACTTCTTGAGACCCTGGAAGCCGCAATGTTCATCCGATTTGGCTGAAATTTTGCATGCGGTGTTCTGTTATGACTTCCAACAACTGTGTTAAGTTCGGTCCAAATCGGCCTATAACCTATATATAGCTCCAGTATAAACCGATCTCTCGATTTGACTTTTTGAACCCCTGCTACTCAAAAATTGCGGTGCTACTGCAGTAATAGCAGGACTATACAGCAGCAAAATTTACTACCAATATTTAGCAGAAAGTGTTTGCTATTTCAGTAAACTTCTTTCTATGAGTGCAAAGATGGTCTGTATCGGTTGTGCCAAATATGGTGTGTTTCCATATAAACGATTTCCTGATTTTACTTCTAGAGCCCCCTATAGGGAGCAATTCAAATCCGATTTGGCTGACATTTAGGTCTTCAACATACAGAGCAAGTATGGTCCGAATGTGTCCACAACTAAAATACATCTCCAATAGTATAGCAATTCTTACCTATTATCCTTTGTTTGTCTATAAAGAGCTACTGCAGAGAACTGGACAAATACGAGCCATGGTGGAGGGTATGTAATATTCGACCAGGCCAAACATAGCACATTTTTACTTGTTTAATGAATTCCATGGAACAATTCTCAATTTTGCGAGAGCCTTTTCCTTAACTTATCCTCAAATTTAATACAACTGGGATGAGGACTTCAATGCATATTTTATGGCTAGGCCCAATTATTAGCCGAGTATGATCTTTGGCGTCATTGGAATTGAATAAGTTGGTAATTGTTTTATAAAAAAATTTTAGCTTTTTATTCGCTCAATTAAAAACATTTAACTTTTTGTAACAAATCTTCTTCACAACTCCTCCAACATAAATTTTCACAGTCGCCAAAATCATTTTTCGAAACACTTTATCCTTAAACTAAGCCCATGGATATCCCTGAAACAGTTTACCAAACTCCAGTGGCTGTATAGGTCAAAGGAGCTGAGGCAGCATAGCTGGTAACGGCTGGCAGAGCAGCATAGGTGTGAGCCAAAGGAGCAGCAGCATAGGTATGGGCAATGGGAGCAGCAGCAGCAGAATAAGTTTGAACCACAGGAGCGGCAGCAGCATAGGTGTGCACTACAGGAGCTGCGGCAGCATAAGTCTCAACAACGGGAGTGGCCAAGTTTTTGTGGTGTAGGAAGTGGTCTTGACAGCAGGAGCAACAACATCCTCCACCACATGGGCTGAGCTATGTACAACACTGTTACTGTGATGCGACACAGCAGAGGGCACACTCTTTACAATGTTGCCAACATGGGCCAGGGATGATTCTTGCACGGTGACTGTGGGAGCCGAATAGTAAAGGGGTGTTTCCAAATGACCGGGACGAGCAGCAACTACGGCGAGGAGAGCAGACAATACCACCTAGGAGAGCCATTACAAAAAAAGTCCAGAATTAAAAAAATGCCTTTGATTTGAAATATTTTTTGCTTTACCAATTTGAACATTTTGATTGATTTTGTTTTCGTTTTGACTGATCAAAATAGGTCTGTATTGAATGATTCAAATTAAGAACTGATGCCATTCTGAACACTTCTTCCAGCTTTTATACCAATAACGAAAATAACTAACCGAATATGAGCTCAAAACAAAATGCTCCATTAAACTATCCAAAGCCATGTTCAAATTTGGCCTTGTCAAGCGATTATAAAAAAAAAAAGTTTACTGGAATTCTGGTCAAAGCAGCTCAGATAAAAAACCACAGGTAAAAGCAAGTACTACGGCAATAACAAAAGTGAGAAAAAACGGAAACATTTCAATTAACTCTGAAAAAATATGTGTAGCACCTCCGCCACAAAAGACAAAAAAGCCAAAAAGTAAACAAACATCGAATGTGGAGGTGGTGTTCTTGATCTCTCATAATGCGTCAGGTTGTAAAGTCAATGACGTATTGGACTTGTTTTGGCAAAATTGAAAATTAGTACTTTCTGCAGTTTCTTAAAGCTTTTAATGTTGGTCCCTAATTTATTATGATGATTAGGTGAAAAACGCCCTAGGTTAAAGGTAAGCCTTGGCTGGCAGAATGAAGGGATAATCGTTACATATGAACAAAATTTAATAGCATTGCCATTAGTAAAATACAAATGCAACCAAAAGCGAATTAAATTTGGCTGGGCTGGGAAGTATATCCCTCACCCATGGCGAAGAATAATAATGGCGCCCTACAGAGTCTCATGAAGTCAAATTGGTAGATGGTTCCAATCGGCTCTATCAGGAAAAGCGGTACAGTACATCCACACTGCCGGCAAAATCGGGCATTGTATCATGGATAATACAGTGTCTGTAGCCGCCGCATGCTTAAAGAGGGGAGCATTCTCTTTAATCTCACAGCAGTGGTCGCAACATTTTTTATACCCACCACCATAGGATGGGGGTATACTAAACTATCATTCCGTTTGTAACATCTCGAATAATGACCTGCGACCCCATAAGGTATATATATTCTGGATCCTCTCGGCATTCTGAGTCGATCTAGCCATGTCCGTCCGTCCGTCCATCACGATAGCGATCAAAAGCGTAAAGCTAGCCGCTTGAAATTTTGCAATGATACTTCTAATTGAGGCCACCGTAGCGCAGAGGTTAACATGTCCGCCCATGACGCTGAACGCCTGACGCTGAACGCCTGACGCTGAACGCCTGACGCTGAACGCCTGACGCTGAAAGCCTGACGCTGAACGCCTAACGCTGAACGCCTGACGCTGAACACCTGACTCTGAACGCCTGACGCTGAAAGCCTGAAGCTGAACGCCTGACGCTGAACGCCTGACGCTGAAAGCCTGACGCTGAACGCCTGGGTTTTTTCTGCGGTGGTTTTCCCCTCCTAAAGCTGGCAACATTTGTAAGGTACTATGCCATGTAAAACTTCTCTCCAAAGAGGTGTCGCACTGAGGCATGCCGTTCGGACTCGGCTATAAAACGGAGGCCCCTTATCATTGAACTTAAACTTGAATCGGAATGCATTTTACAATTTGCATTTTACTCCCAATATATGTAGGTCGTTGAGGTTTACAAATGCGCTATATCGGTTCAGATTTGGATATATCCCTCATATAAACCGATCCCCGTATTTGACTTCTTGAGTGCGTAGAAGCCTCGCTTTTACCCGATTTGGCTAAAATTTGGAACAAAGCCTTAAGTTGTGATTTCCCACATCTATGTCAAGTATGATCCGAATCGATCTATAAACAGATATAGCCCCATATAAACTTATGCCCGGATTTGACTTCTTTAACCCTAAGAAAACCCAATTTTCATCCGATTTGGCTGAAATTTGGAACAGAGACTTGAATAGTATGATCCCAATCGGTCTAAAAACAGATATAGCCCCATATAAACGATCACCGGATTTGAATTCATGAGCATTTAACGATGTCCGCGTGTCTGTCCGGCTATCTGTCTGTTCGTCTGTCCGTCCGTCTGTTGTTGTCATTCTACAGCCTTCAAAAATTAAGATATTGAGCTGAAATTTGGCACAGATACGTCTTTTTGTTGCACGGGCCAAATCGGGCCATATTTGGATATAGCTGCTATATAGACCGATTTTCCGATAAACGGTCTAATGCCCATAAATGCTTTATTTTTCATCCGAAACAGTGGGTCGTCGTAGTTCTACCGACATCCGTCCCAAATATGGTTCGGATCGGACTATATTTATATATAGCTGTCATACAGACCAATATCCCGATAGAGGGTCTGAAGTGAATAAAGCTTTATTTTTTATCCGATTTCGCTGAAATTTTAAACAGTAAGTAGTTGTAAGTAGGCCACCCGCTATCCGACCCAAATATGGTAAAGATCGGACTGTAATTAGATATAGCTGTCATATGGACCGATGAGCCGATTAAGGGTCTGGTATGAATGCAAACTCTGAAGAAATGGAGTTTTCATTCATACCAGAGGTGATGAGTATAAAAAGTTCAGCCCGGCCGGACTTATAGCTTTTTACTTCTTTTCACTTCATTTGGCTAAACTTCGGCCAAATTTTATCCGAATCGTTTAATATGGTGATATCGTCCCCCAAGTACCGATAATCAGAAATGAAATCTTGAGACCAAAAAAAGTAAAAAGGCTTTAAGTTCGACAGGGCCGAACTTTGGATACCCACCACCTCCGCTAATTATGTAAACCACCTTCAGAATCCGGTGAAAAATTTATAATTATTGACCCCATAGCATATTTATCGAAATATGGTCCGACTTGGGCCAAAGTCGACAAGGATATTGAATGGTCTAATAAATACAAGTCATTGTTCAATTTTGTAGAAAAAAAATTTTTTGGTCTTTTTGGTAGCCATATCCAAATACAGACCAATCTGACCCATATACGACACGAATGTCGTAAAGCCTAACATAAGTCACTGTGTCAAATTTTAGCGAAATCGGATTATAAATGTGCCTTTTATGCGCCACACCGAGAGATTGGTCTATATGGCAGCTATATCCAAATCTGGAATGATCTGAGCCATATATGACAGGAATTTCGAAAAGCCTAACATAAGTCACTGTGTCAAATTTCAGCGAAATAGGACTAGAAATGTGCCTTTTATGGGCCCAAGACCTTAAATCTGGAGATCGGTCTATATGGCAGCTATATCCAAATCAGGACCAATCGGGGCCAAATTGACAAAGGATGTCGAGGGGCTTAATTTAACTCACTGTCCCAAATTTCGGCGAAATTAAACTATAAATGCGACTTTTATGGGCCAAAAACATTAAATCGAGAGATCGGTCTATATGACAGCTAAATCCAAATCTGGACCGATCTGAGTGAAATTAGAGAAGAATGTCGAAGGGCCTAACACAACTCACTGTGCCAAATTGCGGCGAAATTTGACAATATATGCGCTTTTTATGGCCCCAAAACCTAAAACCGAGAGATCGGTCTATATGGCAGCTATATCCATATCTGGACCGATTTGTGCCATAATAGCGATGTATGTCAAGGGGCTTAACACAACTCACTGTCCTAAATTTCGGCGACATCGGACAATAAATGCGCCTTTTATGGGACCAAAACCTTAAATCGAGGAATCGGTCTATATCGCAGTTATATCCAAATCTGGACTGATCTGAGCCAAATTGATGAAGGATGTCGAAGGGCCTAACACAACTCACTGTATCGAATTTCAGCAAAATCGGATAAAAGATGTGGCTTTTATGGGCCTAAGACTCTAAATCGGAGGATCGGCCTACATGGCAGCTATATCCAAATCTGGACCGATCTGAGCCAAATTGATGAACGATGTCAAAGGGCCTAACACAACGCACTGTCCCAAATTTCAGCGAAATCGGATCATAAATGTGGATTTTATAGGCCTAAGACCCTAAATCAGAGGATCGGTCTACATAGCAGCTATATCGAAATCTGAACCGATCTGAGCCAAATTATCGAAGAATGTCGAAGGGCTTAACACAACTCAATGTTCCAAATTTCAGCAAAATCTGATAATATATGTGGCTTTTATGGTCCTAAGACCCTCATTCTGAGGATCGGTCTAAATGGCAGCTATATCTAAATCTGGACCGATATGGGCCAAATTGACGAAGGATGTCGAAGGGCCTAGCACAACTCATTGTCCCAAATTTCAGCAAAATCGGATAATAAAAGTGGCTTTTATGGTCCTAAGACCCTAAATCTGAAGATCGGTCTATATGGCAGCTATATCCAAATCTGGACCGATCTGAGCCAAATTGAGGAAGGATGTCGAAGGGCCTAACACAACTCACTGTACCGAATTTCAGCAGGATCGGATAGAAGATGTGGCTTTTATAGGCTTAAGACCCTAAATCGGAGGATCGGCCTATATGGCAGCTATATCAAGATATAGTCCGATATAGCCCATCTTTGCTGAAAAAATAAAAATATAATAATGCAAAATAAAATAAAATAATGCAAAAAAATAATCTGTGCAAAGTTTCAGCTCAGTATCTCAACTTTTGAAGACTGTTGCGTGATTTCAGACTGTAGCGTGAGACAGACGGACGGACATGTCCAGATCGTCTGCGATGGTGGTGGGTACCCAAGATTCGACCAGGCTGAATCTTAAGAACCCACCACCATGGTTTCTGCTAAAAATTTATACAAAATATATTTAGCTGAAGGCCATAACTTTATTCTACATACCATACATATGTGACAGAACATACTACATGCAAAATTTCAGCCAAATCGGACAAAAATTGTGGCTTCCAGGGGCTCAGAAAGTCAAATCGGGAGATGGGTTTATATGGGAGCTATATCAGATTATTGACCGATTTGAACCGTATTTAGCACAGTTATAGAATGTCTTAGCAAAACATACAATGCTCAATTTCAGCCAAATCAGACAAAAATTATGGCTTCCAGGGGCTCAAGAAGTCAAGTCGGGAGATCGGTTCATATGGGAGCAATATCTAAATCTGAACCGATATGGCGCATTTGGAGTCCCCAACGACCTACATTAATATTAAGTATCTGTGCAAAATTCCGGACGGCTAGCTTTACGCGTTCGACCGCTATCGTGATTTCGACAGATGGACGGACGAACGGGCATGGCTAGATCGACTCAGAACGTAGAGACGATCAAGAGTATATATACTTTGTGGGGTCTTACACGAATATCTGGAGGTGTTACAAACGGAATGACTAGGTTAGTATACGCCCATCCTATGGTGGTGAGTATGATCAAGCGCTCGTGGTCGGCTCCGAAGTCGGAGTCGGGCAATATTCCCGAAGTCGGAGTCGAATAACCCTGGTCCAAACCAATCGATTTGTATATGAAGTGTTTGTCTAAAGTTGGAAGAGGATATTGCTTCCAAAGAGAGCATGATTTCAACTTAAGAAAGGACAGAGGAATATATGGATATCTCTCATTATAGGTCTTATTCAATGTAGTATTCCTAAGTTTGGTGAAATCAGTTGCGAAAAAGACCTTTGATTGAGACACAAGCATCCATATCCATATATAACTCTACATCTTACATCTTTCTTAAATCATTTTCAACATTTAAGCTTACTTTTTATAGCTTTATTACTTTAACATAGCAGACGAATGTATAAAATATTGCATTGATTCACTAATGCCAATATGTTAATTACATGCAAATGTTAGCCCCATTAGTTAAACAGACGTAAAATATGACTTTGTTAACTCATTTGGTATTTTAATGCAGTGCATAAACCATTTTAAGGCAGGTCTAATTTCTACACTGTCGCTTTTGCCCTGATGTGTGTATGTGTGTGTGTGCTCCCTCATCAAATGATGCAAGTAAAGGATTATTAATAACAGCTACGTAACCATAGAGGTGTGATTAGAGAGTGTAATCAGGAAGGAAGGTTGTAGAAAAAAAAATAAGTAAGAGTGTGCTAAGCCGGGCCGAATCTTATATACCCTCCAACATGGATCGCATTTGTCGAGTTCTTTGCGCGGTATCTCTTCCTAAGCAAACAAAGAATAATGAATAAGAACTGTTATATGCTATTAGAGCTATGTCAAATCATACTCCCATTCGGACCATAAATGAATTTAATGCTCAACATTGTACATGTCATTGTGTAAAATTTCAGATTCGGATAAGAATTGCTCCTTGTAGGGGCTCAAGAAGCAAAATCGGGAGATCGGTTTATATGGGAGCTGTATAAGGATATAGATCGATTCAGACCATATTGGACACGCATGTTGAAGGTCATGCGAGAAGCCGTTATACAATACTTCTGCCAAATCGGATAAGAATTTCGCTCTCTAGAGACTCAAGAAATCAAGACCCAATACCGGTTTATATGGCAGCTATATCAGGTTATGAACCGATTTAAACCATATTTAGCAGAGCTGTTGAAAGTCATAACAAAACACTTCATGCAAAATTTCAGTCAAATTGGATAAAAATTGCGCCTTTTAGAGGCTGAAGAAGTCAAGACGCCAGATAGGTTTTTATGACAACTATATCAGGTTATGAACCGATTTAAACCATATTTAGCAGAGCTGTTGAAAGTCATAACAAAACACTTCATGTAGGATTTCATGTCAAATTGAATAAAAATTGCGCCCTCTAGAGGCTGAAAATCAAGACGCCAGATCGGTTTTTACGACAGCTATATCAGGTTATGCACCGATTGAAACCATACTTAGCAGAGTTATTGAAAGTCATAACAAAACACCTCATGCCAAATTTCAGCCAGATCGGATAAAAATTGCGCCCTCTAGAGGCTGAAGAAGTCAAGACGCCAGATCGTTTCTATGACAGCTATATAAGGTTATGAACCGATTTAAACCATATATAGCAGAGCTGTTTAAAGTCATAACAAAACACCTTATGCAAAATCTCAGCCAGATCGGATGAGAATTGCGCCCTCTAGAGGCTGAAGAATTCAAGACACCAGATCGGTTTATATGGCAGCTGTAAAAAGTTATGAACCGATGTGGATAAAAATTGCGCCCTCTGGAGGCTCAAGAAGTCAAGACACCAGATCGGTTTATATGGCAGCTGTAAAAAGTTATGAACCGAGTTGAACCACACTTTACACAGTTTTTTTAAATCATAACAAAAACACCTCATGCAAAATCTCAGCCGGATCGGATGAGAATTGCGCCCTCTAAATGCTCAAGAATTCAAGATCCCACATTGGTTTTTATGACAGCTGTATCAAGTTATGGACCGATGTGGATAAAATTGCACCCCTCTAGAGGCTGAAGAATTCAAGACACCAGATCGGTTTATATGGCAGCTGTAAAAAGTTATGAACCGAGTTGAACCACACTTTACACAGTTTTGGAAATCATAACAAAACACCTCACGCAAAATCTCAGCCAGATCAGATGAGAATTGCGCCCTCTAGAGGCTCAATAAGTCAAGATCCCAGATCGGTTTATATGACAGCTATATCAGCTTGTGCACCAATTTAAACCATACTTAGCAGAGTTGTTGGAATTCATAACACAACACCTTATGCAAAATCTCAGCCAGATCGGATGAGAATTGCGCCCTCTAGAGGCTCAAAAAGTCAAGATCCCAAGATCGGCTTATATGGTAGCTGTATCAAGTTATGAACCGAGTTAAACCACACTTTACACAGTTGTTGAAAGTCGTAACAAAACACCTCATGCAAAATCTCAGCCAGATCGGATGAGAATTGCACCCTCTAGAGGCTCAAGAAGTCAAGATCCCAAGATCGGTTTATATGGCAGCTATATCAGGTTATGGAACGATTTGAACCATATTTAGCACAATTGTTGAAAGGATATCAAAACCCCTCGAGCACAATTTCAGTCAAATCTGACGAGAATTCGCCCTCTAGAGGCTCAAGAAGTCAAGATCCAAGATCGGTTTGAATGGCCGCTATATCAGGGTATGGACCGATTTGGTCAATTTACAATGCGAACCTACACTAATAAACAGTATTTGTGCAAAATTTCAAGCGCCTAGCTTTACTCCTTCAAAAGTTAGCGTGCTTTCGAAAGACAGACGGGCGGACAGACGGACGGACAGACGGACGGACAGACGGACGGACAGACGGCCGGACGGACGGACAAACGGACGGGCGGCAGACGGGCGGCAGACGGGCGGCAGACGGGCGGCAGACGGGCGGCAGACGGGCGGCAGACGGGCGGCAGACGGGGCGGCAGACGGGCGGCAGACGGACGGACAAACGGACGGGCGGCAGACGGACAAACGGACGGGCGGCAGACGGGGCGGCAGACGGGCGGCAGACGGGCGGCAGACGGCGGCAGACGGGCGGCAGACGGGCGGCAGACGGGCGGCAGACGGGCGGCAGACGGGCGGCAGACGGGCGGCAGACGGGCGGCAGACGGGCGGCAGACGGGCGGCAGACGGGCGGCAGACGGGCGGCAGACGGGCGGCAGACGGGCGGCAGACGGGCGGCAGACGGGCGGCAGACGGGCGGCAGACGGGCGGCAGACGGGCGGCAGACGGGCGGCAGACGGGCGGCAGACGGGCGGCAGACGGGCGGCAGACGGGCGGCAGACGGGCGGCAGACGGGCGGCAGACGGGCGGCAGACGGGCGGCAGACGGGCGGCAGACGGGCGGCAGACGGGCGGCAGACGGGCGGCAGACGGGCGGCAGACGGGCGGCAGACGGGCGGCAGACGGGCGGCAGACGGGCGGCAGACGGGCGGCAGACGGGCGGCAGACGGGCGGCAGAACGGGCGGCAGACGGGCGGCAGACGGGCGGCAGACGGGCGGCAGACGGGCGGCAGACGGGCGGCAGACGGGCGGCAGACGGGCGGCAGACGGGCGGCAGACGGGCGGCAGACGGGCGGCAGACGGGCGGCAGACGGGCGGCGGCAGACGGGCGGCAGACGGGCGGCAGACGGACGGGCAGACGGACGGGCAGACGGACGGACATACGGACGGACAGACGGACGGACGGACATACGGACGGACAGACGGACGGACGGACATACGGACGGACAGACGGACGGACAGACGGAAGGACAGACGGACGGGCGGACAGACGGATGGACAGACAGACGGACAAGCTGACGGACGGGCAGACGGACGGACAGACGGACGGACAGACGGGTGGAAATGGCTAGATCGACTTAGAATGTCAAGTCGGACGGGCAGAAGGACGGGCAGACGGACGGGCAGACGGACGGGCAGACGGACGGACATACGGACGGGACATACGGACGGACAGACGGACGGACAGACGGACGGACATACGGACGGACAGACGGAAGGACAGAC